>NC_143265.1:15000-20000 GCF_984573655.1 Nuphar pumila
CCTAAACCCTAAACCCTAAACCCTAAACCCTAAACCCTAAACCCTAAACCCTAAACCCTAAACCCTAAACCCTAAACCCTAAACCCTAAACCCTAAACCCTAAACCCTAAACCCTAAACCCTAAACCCTAAACCCTAAACCCTAAACCCTAAACCCTAAACCCTAAACCCTAAACCCTAAACCCTAAACCCTAAACCCTAAACCCTAAACCCTAAACCCTAAACCCTAAACCCTAAACCCTAAACCCTAAACCCTAAACCCTAAACCCTAAACCCTAAACCCTAAACCCTAAACCCTAAACCCTAAACCCTAAACCCTAAACCCTAAACCCTAAACCCTAAACCCTAAACCCTAAACCCTAAACCCTAAACCCTAAACCCTAAACCCTAAACCCTAAACCCTAAACCCTAAACCCTAAACCCTAAACCCTAAACCCTAAACCCTAAACCCTAAACCCTAAACCCTAAACCCTAAACCCTAAACCCTAAACCCTAAACCCTAAACCCTAAACCCTAAACCCTAAACCCTAAAACCCTAAACCCTAAACCCTAAACCCTAAAACCCTAAACCCTAAAACCCTAAAACCCTTAAACCCTAAAACCCTTAAACCCTAAAACCCTAAAACCCTAAAACCCTAAAACCCGAAAACCCTAAAACCCTAAAACCCTAAACCCTAAAACCCTAAAACCCTAAACCCTAAAACCCTAAACCCTAAACCCTAAACCCTAAACCCTAAACCCTTTAACCTAAACCCTAAACCCTAAACCCTAAACCCTAATCCTTAAACCCTAAAACCCTAAAACCTAAACCCTTTAACCTAAAAACCCTAAACCCTTTAACCTAAAAACCATGGTTGGTTACGGTCCTGGTCAAAATGGTCCACGACAGATTACAAGAATGTCTGAGTGTCACTATGGTTGTATTTGATTACTCTGGATTTTATATTCAAGCGTCTGATTTTGTTTGGGGTCCACCTCAAATTCATGGTTTTGTCAAATTGCATATTTTTTAGTCATGGATTTGAGATCCCCAAATGCCCTCAAACTCATAGATTTCTATGTTGAGGAGCGAGGGTCTAACTTGAGATCCATGGTTTTTTTATGCATGAATTACACATTCTTGTTGTAATTTATGTATCTTTCAAACAAAAGATCTAAGATTCCTTTTTTTAAATCACGGACATAAGATCCTGAGATATAAGATCCCAAGATCTTAGATCCCAATATCTTAGATCACCTATGATCAAACGCCCCCTATGAAAAGAGGAGAGTCGAGGAGGGTGCTTATGGAGGTTTTGACTAGACATGGCGTAAGTCATTTGACTCTCCCGACCGAAAGTATAGATCGACTAGAATAGAAGGAGAAGAGAGTAGATATATGAAAGAATGTTAGATCTCATAGCGAGGAGGAGAATTGGAGAGATTGATTTGGAACGCGAGCGTGCACCCAAGGGCATTACGGTTCCTGTACTTAGCTTGTATGGATTGACTTTTGTTCAGAGGCAGACCCACGTTTGGGTCGGGGGGCATCGGTCCCCCCGACCCGCCAAACCCCTTGACAAGGGTGGATCGAGAGAGGGCTTGACATCACTTTTGGCCCCCTCGGGTTGGATCTTCGCATGAGTCAGGACCCGAGATCGAGCTGGCTATTAAAAAACAAGTTGAGACTTAACGTGAATGGTTCAATTTGTTCGGCTTGTTTCTTAGCCCCAGTTACGGTGACAAGGATCGACATATCATAAGTTAAAAAAAAATGTTATTTCAATTGACGACGAACTCTTTCGAAGATTAGACTACTTAATAAGTCCACTCTTTGAGGAGAAAAATTCTAGTTAAGTCTCGACCACTATGTCTTACCAAACAACACCACGATAAATCTTGGACCACAGAATGATAAGGTTGAAACTTGTTTCAAAGTTTTCAAATTACATTTTAACATTTTTCAATCGCATCACATTTCTCATTTTTATTTAAGTCTCTTAAAAGATGCGAATATTTTTTTTTAATTCACTTTTTTAATTATTATAAATCCAGAAATACTTTGATTCTGTGTATTTCATTTAAATTGTATCAATATAACTCAAAAAGTCAAAAGATTTAACAATCTCGCGAGGGATTGAAGGCCAACATATTGTTTTTCTTTTTTCAACTTTTAATACAATTGCTAAACTTGTCTCGGTTTGGTGGACAATACAAGAATGCAAGTTTGGAATCAGATCCAGTAGGCTCCTCGGGATCCAAATATCCAATCAAGCTGGGATCCGTTATAAAAGCTTATATATATATATATATATATATATATATATATATATATATATATATATATATATATATATATATAGAGAGAGAGAGAGAGAGAGAGAGAGAGAGAGAGAGAGAGAGAGAGAGAGAGAGAATTGGTATATCCCATATCTCTATATATACTTTTTCTAATAAAGTTCCGAACTCATGCATAGATTTTTCTTGTCGAATGTTGACTTTGAATTTCATTTTAATCAAATTTAGTAATACGAACAGCTGTGAGATCCGACCTGTTTTACCCTCCACCGCAATAGCTTTCTGCGGGATTCTTTCATGTATTAATTCGAAATAATCCGAACTTAGGCATGAATTGGTATATTCCAGACCTCTATGTATACTTTTTTAATCCGGAAAGATCCGAACTCAGGCATGAATTTTTCTTGTGTGACTTTGAATTTCATTTGAATCAATTTAGTAATATGAACAACTGTGAGATCCGACCCGTTTTACCTATACCTGGGCCTTAGGCCGGGCCGACCCGTTTACTAGCCTGTAAGGGCCCGGGAGGTCCATCAAGCTCAAGCCGAAGCCCGCCCCGACCCATTTATAAATGGGCTGCGCTAGGCTCGGGTCTAAACGGGCCACGGGCTGAACTCTTTGTCCGGTACCCGCCCAATTGGCTTAATTAAAATTATAATTAAATCATATTAAAATTTGATCTTTTTTTAGCTCCATTTGAATATTTCAATAGACAAGAAGATATTTGCTACCATATTAAGTTCAATTTCATTTTCATAAAAGAAAAAATTTATCTTAGATCCATTTGAATCTATTATTTTAATTTCATATATATAATCTTGATTCAACATATACCATTGATGATTTCATCATACCAAAACAAGCCTACTTAAATGTACATCATAAATAATTATACCATGACAAAAAATATGAAAAAAAACAAATGACCGTACATTTTTGAGAAAAAAATCTATAAAAAAAAAGAAAAAAGAAAAAAAGAAAAAAAGAAAAAGAAAAAAGGAAACTAGATAAACTTAAAACTTAAAATACTTTTTACTAAATTATTGGTTTACCTTTATACACGCCCCCCGAAAGAAGCCCGTGACCCGGACCCGGCCCCGCCCGGCCCATATATATATATATACCGGGCCGGGTTAGGCCCGCTTTTTTTCGAGTATAAGAGAAAAACTAAGGCCCATACCTGGCCCGATACGGGCCGAGTACTCGAAAGCACGGCCCAACTCTCTCTCTCTCTCTCTTTGAACACCGATCGATGGAGAAGAGGCGGGGGACGTCCAAAGGTTCCAATCACCTCTCTTGTATCATTACGATGGTGATGGCGGAGGGCCGAGGTCGGACAAGTGCGGCAGATGGCGAAGGCGTCGAGTCGGTGTTCGATCAAGCTCCGGCAGAGGTCGATGACGGCTCCCGAGGTGGAATGCGCATGCGGCACCCGGTCGAGGATCCCGGCGGTTAATGGATGGCGGAAAAAGACGATCTCAATGAACATGGGCAAAACCACCCCGAGTTTCGGCGATGACTTGTGTTGAGAGCGACAGCGGGAGGTGCGTAGCGGCGGATCAAGGCGAGCTCACTTGGCTCTGATGCGACGATCTTCCGACAGGTATTAGGGTTTTCTCCCGAGAATTTGGGGTTCTCGTGTTATTTCCTTTCGTTTTTTGGTTCTTCTCTCGTCTGAAATTGATCACAGTGGTTTTTAGATGCGAGGTTTTGGATTGTTTGTAAACGGGTTCTCATTATCTTTCTTCCGATCTTTGGGTTTCTTGAAGATGATCATTCTTTCGGATCTTTGGGGTTTCTTGAAGATTATATTTCTTCCGATCTTTGGGATTTTTTGAGTGTTGTTCATCATTCGATCTTGGCGATTGTTTATAAACTCGGGAAGAATTTTTACCGTACATAGAATTTGTCTCGTTTCTGATGGTTTTAGGGATTTGGATTATCGATCATTTTACAATGTTATAGAATTGGGCGAAATAGAAACTCTTATGTTATCAATGTTATTGACTTTGGCTCTTTTTAGAAAGCGTGTTGAAAATTGACTACTTGACCATTAGAAAGTTGCAGGAAGCAGAAGTTTTCACATGAAGCAAGTTTAGGTAGTCTTGGAGGGGTGACACGGATTGGAGGATGAAAGTCCAAATCTGAATCCAGAATTTGATGTTTCTGTTCTTGATTTGAATTAGATAAAATGTTTAGTCGGAAATTGATCCGTACGTAAACAGATCCTATCGGAGCGAGACTTTTAAGTTAGTTTCATACTTGCACCTGCCAATTGGGAACTAAGTATTTGTTTCATCCTTCAACTAGTCTAGTTTGTTAAAATGACACCAGATGAGACCAAGGGAGCGAGACTTTTAAGTTAATTTCATATTTGCATCTGCAAATTGGGAACAAAGTATTTGCTTCATCCTTCAACTAGTCTAGTTTGTTAAAATAGCACCAGGCGAGACCAAGAAAAGATTACCAGATTTTTTTTCCAATGCTATCGAAAGGAAACCCAGTCTTGACTCTTGAGCGCTAAAACCTCTTAGACAACCTTCCCAACCTCAAGAGATACACCATACTTGGCTTGCACAAGGAGTTGTCACCCATGAGAATCGAATTGCTACTGCCCGCCAAACAGCCACAACCCGCTCCCACTGCACTAACCTCTTTGGGTATGAAGAGATGACCAGATTTAAATGTGATATTTGGATCCTAGCTAGCTCCATGAATATC
>NC_143265.1:1390000-1505000 GCF_984573655.1 Nuphar pumila
TTACTATGTGGTTTTTATTGATGACAACACAAGGTTCACATGGATATATCCTTTGAAGTGAAAATCCAACTTCTTTAAAAATTTTGTTCACTTTCATAAATATGTTGAATGCTAGTTTAACAAAAAAATTAAGGTGTTTCAATCGGATGGCAATGGCGAATTTATGAGTCAATATTTTATTAAATATCTTGATGACATGAGCATAAGACATCAAACATAGTGTCCCATGATACTATAACAAAATGGTATTGCGAAGAAAAAACACTGAAATATAATTGAGTTGGGACTCACTATGATTTTTTATAGTGCTATTCCTAATATTTTATTAAATATCTTGATGACATAAGCATAAGATATCAACCATTGTATCCCATGACACCACAACAAAAATTTGTATCATAGAAAACACCAAAATATAGCTGAGCTGGGACTCACTATGATTTTTCTTAGTGGCATTCCTAAAAGGTATTGGGTGGAAGCATTCCCGAAGATGCATTTTTTAATAAATCGTCTCCCCTCTTCCAATTTGAATATGGATTCTCCATATTTCAGATTGTTTGGAACACAATCGGATTATTCAAGCCTATGGGTTTTTGGTTCTCAATGTTTTCTTATTTGAGAGACTATAGGAAAAATAAATTTGATCATAATAATATGCCTTACAAGGACTCAACTTCATTATATAAAGATGAAAACATTCCAGAAGACTTTTTGGTTAGTGAAAATTGGAACCATGAAGTTTTTTTAAAAAATTAGAAAATCGATGATCTTTTTAAAATATCTAAGAGTGTAAAAAAATTTGGTGTCCTAGACGGTCAGAATGTTACCTGTTATGATGATCGACTAAACTCTAATGAGGGACAACCAGTTGATAACATCTTACATCACATTTTTTATGAGAATGTGTAGGTCTTAGATAATCATAAACAACATGATAATAATCAAACTTGCGACAATCAAAGTCCGAATAGTGACAATGAGATAAAAATAAGCAATTTTCTATCATTGTTAATAACTGTCTCGAGTAGAGTACATTTAGTTTGAATATTGTTGGACAACTGATGCATATTAAAATGGGTACTGAAACAAGGGCTGATCATCACCGTGAAGAGCATCTAGAGGAACACCAAGTTTCTTAAACATGGGATGTTGAGATTGCTCGATCTTAGGGCAAGTGTGAATATACTATCAGGTTTCCTTTATGACACTTTTGGGATTGGGGATTTAAAGCCCACAAAGACCATCTTACAGTTGGCTGACATGTCGACCAAGCTTCTTCCAAAAATCTTGAAAGATATGCTAATTAAGGTCAAGGACTTTTATTTCCTTATTGATTTTCTCATTTTGGACATGGAGGGTACTGATGTCGCTCACCAGACTCCCATCATTCTTAGCAGACCATTGTTGACCACTGCCAATGCTTGTATTGATTGTCGTACTGGAGAGATGGATGTGTTTTTGGCAACAAGTGTTTGTGCATAAACATTTTTTATGTTGCCACGAGAATGACAGAAAATGATGAATGCTTCCATGTGACAAGCATTCAATAGAAGCAATCTGATTCGTAGTTTGATAATTGTATAAGTAGATATTCAATTTATAGCTCACCATTATGTGAGAATAGTCTTCACGTGAAGACTAAGCTCATTCTTAGCATACCAGAGAGTCATTGCATGGCCCAGAGGGGTAGAGTTAGAAGAAATATTGTGGGCAGAGTCATAGATAAAACCATTTCCCTCAGACTTGAGCATGACTTCGCATCCATTGATCTCATGGACGATGAAGGGTCACCAGAGATCCGTCTGGTTGAATGATGCAACTTTTTCATTAAAACATTTTAAAATAATATTTTCAATAAAAATGCTTATGCAAATCATGCATCAAATAATAAAAACCGGTTCACATGAGTGGCAAGGAACATAAAATACTTTGCATTCAAGCCCACAATTAACTACTCTTTATTGCTAAAAATAAAAATTAATTAATTAGGTAAATAAGAGAGAGTGCAGCCCTCTACGGAGGACTTTAAACAATAATTAAGTGGCCTTATTACAAACCCAAATTAATAGAAATAAAAGAAAATCTAAGTTAGAAATAAAAGAAAGGGTCTTCAGTGCTTCGAGTCTTTGGTCCCCTTGATCCTTGTGCTTCCCTCTGAATCCAAGCTACTAGTATTTTATTCATATTTAAATGTTTTGTATTCCTGAGGGCTCTCTGAGAAGCTTGAAGGGCCTTTTTAGGACCTCAGAGGATACTTTGAGGTTACAAAATGGGTCTCATCACACTTCCGATCGCTTTCTTGCAAAAATAAACAAACGAAACACAAAACAGAGAAAGAAAACTATAAGAAAATCACAGTTTAGTTTTGAGAAAAATCACAAAAACATGAAATAAACTAATAACATGTAACTAAAAGACAAAATAACAAAACAAACTACTAACAAACAAGAAAAAGATTACTAATGAGTTAAAACAAATAACTAAACTAATCTAAGTGCTTCAAACAATCAACTATTCTATTCCTTGACTGTAATCTAATAACATGGGATATCAAATACACTTTAACCACTACTAAACAAATTAAGCTATTTACGACAAACTTTAGCTATATTAAATTAAACTAACCCAAGAAAGCTGAAAAGGAAACTAACTAATAACTGTCATAACATAAAGCACTTAAAGCAATCTAGTGTATACGGACTACTGACATAATTATCTAAATCAACTAATGCTTAACTACCGAATTAACTAAAGGAATAAAAAATGAAATAGTAAATGGCATTGACTAATAAAAACTTGATCAGCAATGAAGTAAACTAAAAAATCATAACTAAATATATATCCTACGGACCTTTAATCTATTTAAGAACATTAGGCTATTACACTAACACCACTACTTCCAAACAAGCTTTGATTATTAAATCATATGGATTCTCAACGGTTAGCTAGGCTGATTAATTAGGCCGACTACGTCTGTATGACACTTGATAAAAAAAAATCACGTAACACAGTAACCTAAAATGATTGAAACTCATGTACCATGGGTTACTATCAGTGTTGTGAGAGGCGTACGCCTCAGTACCTGAAGCGTACGCCTCAGAGGCTAGGCGCAGACTCAAGGTACTGAGGCGTTGCTGTGATGAGCCCCTCATCAACCTCCGACCAATTGTGACAACCGACCACCGGAGTTGCTGTGCTGCAGCTGCTGCTCAGTCTTCTCCGACCACCGGACGACCGGCATATCCCTCGCTTCCGTACCAGCTGGGCGGGTGGTCCTTCTCTTACTGCCTCCCCTCCCACCGCTTCACTTTCATTCCAGTTGTGAGAGGCGTACGCCTCAGAGGCGAAGCGCAGGCTCAACACCTCGCTTCGCCTCATCGCATTTAACAACCTTGGTTACTATGCTTCCAAAAAAAATATGCAGCTATGCTACAATTAACAACTTAACGCACAAACAAGAACAGCACTAAAACTAAAACTATATACTTTCCTAAGCGCTTAAACAAGCAAAAGCATGCAGACTTCACGCCTCACAGCCGCAGCAAGAGAAATTATTCGACCCTGTTTTGAACTAAACGTCAATCACGCATGGTGAGTGACGTTGGCTTTGTAAAATAAGAAACAGTGTTTCACGCTGTTTGCACTGGAGCATGAAACACCGTGGCTCATATTTTACGCAGATGTTGCTGGTCATGTCACCACATGCGATTTGCAGCACGACAATCAGTGGCACGATGCTCAGAAGAGCGTATACACGCTGACCTCAATGAGTTAGGTCGACATAGGTGAGTTTGATCATCGATCAACCTGACCTAACGTCAGTTTTATGAGCTCAACAAAAATAATGACGCTGCGTCATTTTTTTTTTCTTTTAAAAAAACAGAAACAAACGAATATCAACTAAACTGAAACACGATACTAAATTTATCCTATAATGCAATGGTGTTAACCTACTATGCAGAAAACGCAAACACGAAGATGCAAAACTGAATTAAGAGACATTCCGTCTCCGACGGAAGGGTTGAGAGAAAGAAGTGGTTTTTTCATTGAGCAGCACGTGCCTTCTTCGAGTAAGGCAAGAAGAACCGGCGATAGAGATACATTAGAAGCAAAGACAAATCCAATGAGGAAAAAAAGAGAACCGGAAAGAACCGGTTGGGAACGAAGAGGAGGAGGAAGAAAAGAGAAGAGAATGGAGAGAAGAGGTCTGTGTTTTTTCAAAAGAAAAAACATGGAGGTGTGCTGAAAAAGTTCTATTTATAATAAAAAAGAAGTCAAAACACGATTTCTATGAAAGTAAGAAAAATTTTCAGAAATTCCAAAACAAGTCTTCCTCAAAAATGTGTTTTTCAAAAGAGGGTTTTCTAAAACTAATTAAAAATTAGTAAAACACTTTTAATCTAATTAAACTACGAATTAAAAATATTCTAAACTAGCTAAAACATCAAAAAATGCAGGGCAAGCTCTGAAAATGTGAATTTTCCAAAAATTCAATTTAAAGCAATTTCTTGAAAGCAACGATAAAAAATAGGTTTTTAATGCAATTTTATCATAGATCATGCATCAATAGATATGAATAAAATACAAATATTATGCATGATCACTGAAGACATAAAATTTAGCGCTCTATGGGAGGCAGCCCATATTAGCATTGTGCTATTAGTGATTTTGCTATTTTTTTATCGTTTTCTTTGTTCTTGAGCATGAATGTTAAATCATGTATGCATTGCATTTTGTATATTTTTATGAGTTGTAAACATTGAGACATGTGAAATCTCTACAGAGCCAGTACATGACAACATCAGGTAAGATTCTACAGTGTGGATTAGGCGACTTCTATTACTCTCCTCCTATTTCTTCTGTTTATCATGTGCATTCATATAGTTTCATGCAAGCATGATGGAGTGCCATTGAGAACAATGTCATTCAAAATGAGTGAGGGTGTAGTTTGCACACCCAAATCTTTTTTTGTCTTTGTACTTGCGTATTGATGAAAACTCATAAAAATTAAGCTTTTAAGGAATGAGTTTGACCTTATATGAATGCTTTACATAATCTAATATTTTTAGAGAATTTTTAAGCCGAACAGGAAAAAAAATTGACACTAATTTAGAAGACTGTGGTTATTTGTGTGGATTTCAAAGAAATGACGATAGATGCATGCTAGAGTTTTTTTTTTTAATTATAAGTATGAATATGCACGGTTTATTTTTGAAAAACTAAGCAAATGAAAAAAATTAAAAAGAAGAGCTCAAAAAGTAAAAAAGAACATACATTTAGTTGTTTGATTTCTTCATATTCCCCAATAGCTGGGCTAAAACACAAGTTGAAGTGTTTGATTCTTATGTCGAAAAGGATAACAAAGGAAGTTACTTCTTTGACAAAGTTAATATCTGTGGCCTATTTGATTCGATTTAGTAGAGCCTGAGGGGTGTTTACACCTGGTGCCCTAAAGTCATCTAGCTTGGGAGTCACTTACTCAGAAGCCCGTTAGATAGACTTTATAGAGAGCCTAATAGTTGTTGACTTTGCACATGACAAAGGAGCAAACTATACGTAAAACTATAAAAATTGAAAGTCTAGTGACTTAAACAATTAAGTCCGAGGGATATTTTGTATTTGGTGTCCTAAGGTCGTCTGGCTTGGGAGTCACTGACCCAAAAGCTCGTTACACGGGTCACGAAAACTAAAAATTTGATATAATGCTCAACAAAAAGAAAGAAAAAGTATGAAAAAATTAAAAATCTGGAAAAAGAAAAAGAAAGAAAAGTCATGAGTATAAAAGAAAAAGTTCACTGCTTAGGAATAAGTATTTTGAAAATGTATGCAGAAAAGATATGAGTGAAGATAAGTAAATAATGACATGTATATATTTGATTTTCTAAGAATAAAGAATAATTGATTACGATATTTAGAAAAGTAAAAGAAAAAGTTTTACTCTGTGGTGGCATGTAAAAGACTTTAATTATATTTTAAAAGTGTAATGGCATGAAATATTTGTAAAAACAAACTCCTTAGTTGCCTAATGCTTCTTGAATTTGAATCTTGTGCATACATGATAGCGATATTTGTGGGTAGCATCACTGCAAACCCTCACGAGACCTTACTCGTCCATTGGGGTAACTTAGGGGTTTAAAGGGCTTGTTGCATATGCTAAATGCAACCATGATTCCTACAAAAGTGTGTTAGGCTTTTGTTTTCTTTAATTTGTCTTTGTGTTTGTTCAGAGTCAGTTTGCTCGAGGACTAACAAACGATAAGCATGAGGGAATTTAATTATGCATAATTTTATGCATATATTTTTATAGGTTTACATGCATGATTACGTGCGATAAATGTTTAAAAATGCTTGTTTGCTAAGGGTTTTATTGATTTTTATCAAATCATAATTTGAGCAAATTTGAGTTTCCTTTTAGTTTTTTTTGGAGAATTGAATAGGTTTTTAGAAAATATTTTTTAGAAAATGAGATCTTTTAAAATATTTATAAAATCTTTGGACTTTCTCTGAAATATTTTTAACAAAACCTAATTAACCCTAACTTCTAATTATAAATAGGTGCTTTTGAGAAGAGGGGGGCGTTTTTCCCTCTTGAGATATGCACCCCTCGTTCTCTTTCCTCTCTACCTCCGCTTCTTCTTTTTCTTTCCATTTTTCTTCTCAACTGGTTCCATACCTTTTCCCTCTTTCTTCTTATTTCTCGTTCTTGCTTCTAAACCTCATCGTCGCCGATTCTTCTTGCTCCCATTATCGGAGAGATTGAAGGTGTGTGTGATTGCAATGGAAAGGCCACTTCTTATTCTCAACCCGTCCGTCGGAGGTAAGCCGTAGGCAAACCTCTCCTCTCCCGTCTCTTGTAGATATATTGCTAACTTAGATTTAGTGTGAATAATAGATTTTATGTTTATTATTATGATTAATTTAATTAGTCTAATGACATACTCTCATTTGTTGCATGGTAGCTTAGTTTTAGACATTGTTCTTAGTAGGTATTCATCAATTTTTTTAGTCTATTCTTCTTTCCCCATGTTTGACTTGAAAATGCAGCATAGCGGGCATTCAAGATAATTTGTTTTTTGAGTCATTGAATCATCGTACGATCTGATTCGAAGGCACTAAACTAATGTGATCTGCGTGAATCATAGATCATGCTAGTTTAAAGTTTCTTGAGTCAGGTTTTTGTGAAATATGGAAACAGCCATCGTGAAATCTCATTCACGCTAGCTGGGTTTCAGGTGACATTGAGTTGCAGCCCATGCTACACTAGAACACATCGTGCCATATATAACCGAACCTGCAGATATAAAAATATTTTTTTATGCTGGCATGTAGAATGGATTATCTCTCTTGACTGGTGTACTTCGTGAGAATCAAATCGTGAATTTTTTTTACTGCATAGACAAAGATACTGACTGCGTTATTAAGTCAGCCGGTTCATAGTTTCTTTTGTTCATAAATAAGAGTGTAACAGCCGGTTAGGTCATCTTTCAATTTTTTAACTCATTTAGTTTCAGCCGACTAGGGTGCCAAATTAACATAGTTAAGCATTTAGTTTAGAATTACTTATTTCATGATTTTTTTTAGTCAGGTTTCGAATTCTTGCTTTGTATAGTGTAGCAGTTGCCGAGTCTAGTAATTAATAGTCTGATTAACTCTATCGTTAATTCATAGTTAATTGGTGTAGTTGGTGCTTAGGTTGCATTCATGTTTACTTGTTTATTGAGTTGAGTTTGTAGTTGTCATTGGATTGTTTCAAGTCAATTAGGGGTTAAATCACTTAGTTCATTTTGTTTAAAATAGATAGTTAGTTTTACTATTTTGTCCTTTAGTGTAGTTTTTTATTTCATGTTAGTTCATTGCATGTTTTTATGATTTTATTTTTTTGTTCATACTAACAATAGAGTTTTATGTAGTTTTTCTTCTTGTTTTTGTGTTCTAGTTTTTATTCTTCTAGGGAAGCGTTCAAACATGCAGTAAGTCCTCGAACAAGCTCTTGAAGAGTCCTCTGAGGTCCTAAAAAGGTTCCCTCTTCAGACCCCTTAGAGAGCCCTCGGAATATCAGAGTATAAACAAAATGCAAGGAGAGGATGAGAAGCTCAAGCATTGAAGACCTTTTCTTTTATTTTTAGTTAAAAATTTATTTTATTTAATTCATTGGGTCTGTAATAAAACCATTAATTATTTTTTGTAAGTCCTCCGCTGAGGGCCACACTCTTAGTTATTTAATTCTTTTATTTTTCAAGGCAATAAAGTGTAAATTAGTTTTTTATGGAATACAAAGTATTTCTCTCGTTCCCTGAGGTCGACCCGAACTTCACCACTCGTGGGAGTCAGTTTTTAGTATTTGGTGTCTGACTTTCACATTATTTTTATTAAAAATATCTCTTTTAAAATATCATTTCAAAAATTGACACCAATGGCCTATTGTCATTTATGCCAATTAGGGTCAGTGTCTGCTCCAAAGTGTGGTTCTTCAACTGAAGCTCCCCTACTTCAGTCTGTAGGATGGTCACTATTATAATCAACAAAGTAACTAGTCCCATCAACAAGTTCACCTGCTCTCGCAGTCTCGTCACTTCGTTGTCCAGACCTCCAAACAACTAAACTGCACATGAAATCGCTTCCTCATGCGAAGTCACATCAACCACCAGTTTATTGACAGTCTCGGTCATCTGCTCATGGTCCTGAGGTAAACTCATCTCCTTAGCTTTGAGAAATGTCTTACCTTTGGTGTTACACAAGTTGTATTGGGGTGACACGATATCTTGCTCACAAATTATGACATGTCGGCGCGTCTCTCGACACCGACTCCGGAGTCTCTTTCTCAACTCAAGAACGTGCTCTGGTATCACTTATTATACGTCTATTTTTTTAATAAGTCAGTGCGGTGCGATGGTCTTTTCTTACCGCCGCAAGCCTTTCGATTGTTCGCTTGCCGCTTGTGAAAGCTTAGATAAGAGAGAGAGAGAGAGAGAGAGAGAGAGAGAGAGATTGCAATCACTTGAAAATAATCACTATGAGGGTGAACAAAAGAAAGTTCAATACATTTGCATTCATTCATAATTTTGGTCGCAGGTTTATTATAGTTCAGATCTACAGGCTAACCTTTCAGGGTATTGATCAACCTAAACCAAAGACTAAAGGTAGCTTGAAGAAAGTTACAAATGACTCAACACTTACATCATGACTCAACCAAAGCAACACATACTCTAAACACAATTGTACAAAGTAGGTCACAGGAGAACACCAACAACCCTTTTATAAAAAATAGAAAGATAGATAGAGAGAGAGAGTATACGAACCATGATACCCCGAGTTGGTATAAATCTTCATGGATCCAGCCACCAAATGTTGCATTAGGGGGGCTCCACCTGGTTGGTAGGAGCAGTGCACGTCTCCTTGTGGTGGGACGTTGGAGTTTCAAACCCCAGTAGTATGTTAACTGGTGGAGTCTGCCCAACCAATACTAATGTGTAAAAAATGATTCTCTTACCATGCTAGTAGGTTTAATTATCTCTTTATATAAATAAGTTTCAACTTTCAAAATAGTAGAGGTCAAAATCTCATAATTCATAAAGATGAGGATGCTTTAAAAAAATGCTCTAAAAAATCATGTTGGAGTAACTTTAAAATATTATACTAAACATGATCCAATGGTTAAGTTTTTGTTTTTGAAAATCAAATCAATTTAAATCAAGGTTACGGTGGTTCGGTACTACAATACACATATACACGTGTAGTTTTTCCATCTTCTTTTGTACAACCTGTCAGAGTAGAGTCTGATTACAAACGAATGGTGATCAAGTGCAGCGGCACATTGCATTTGTGCAACCTGATCTTGCCTAGGGTAGTGTCCCCTCCCCCACCTCTTAAAAGGCTCAAACACTTTACCCAAACACGGAACCGTGACTCGATGTAATCAATAGCACAAAATAAATGTGAACCGTGTTTCTTTACATATTATGTATCACCAGGCGTCGAAAACATAGCAAGAAGTAGGGGTGGCAATCGGGTCGGGTTGGCGTGTCAGCATACCTCAACCCGAACCCGACCCGTTTATTAAACGGGTCAGCTGTGGCAAACACGAACCCGACCCGTTTAATAAACGGGTAACCCGACACGACCCGCCAACCCATTTAATAAATGGGTTGGGTCGGGTAAACGGGTTTTCAGGTTGGCGGGTCAGGTTGGCGGGTTGACGGATCGGGTTGGCAGGTAGGCAGGTTGGCGGGTCGGGTTGACAGGTCGGGTTGGCGGGTTGACGGGTCGGGCAAACAGGTTGGCGGGTCGACGGGTTGGCGGGTTGGCGGGTTGACCCACCCGCCTAACCCGTTTATTAAACGGGTCAGCTGGGTTGGCGGGTTGGCATACCCCCAACCCGAACCCGACCTGTTTAATAAACGGGTTACACGGGTCGACCCGTTTATTAAACGGGTTGGCTTAAGCCCAACCCGAACCCGCCTAAGAGGCGGGTTGGCGGGTCGTGTCAGAAATTGCCACCCCTAGCAAGAAGCGACTGCATTGTGTGGGTCCACGACAATAAACCCTAAACATTTGTGCAACTGTGGATCTGATGGGGTTTTTGCAAATGAGTTTTTTAAAAAGAATCCAGATTTTGAATAAAGTTAATGTGGGAATCCCCACCTACAAGTTGAGTGTCTTTCTTTCTCTGTTGAGAAGGGATCAACCTTGCTTAGAACTTTAACTCCCTTCGATCCAAGTTTTAGTGTGCAACACTTTGAACCTTGTATATGACTCTTATATGAAAAAAATGAGCTTGATGGCCAAATTCACACTCGATTAAATGAAAAAAATCAATAAAATGAGAGAAAATGAGTGAATATGAGTCTCATCTCGGTATTAGGCAGCCTTTTCTACAAAATGATTCCGACACCGGACAAACAGAGCTTCGGCTAAGGATGAGTGAGACAAGAATATAGATCTAGGATTTGGGGTTCAGATTTCGGTAGAGTATGGGTATATATGCTAGGCTAGGGGGAATGTTGCACAGATTGTGGGGTGTTAGTTGGAATGTTAGTGGGAAACCACAAACTTATAAAGGATCTAGAAGTCTAAAATGGGGGTACATGACCCCTATTTTTAGTTTGTTAACTGGATTTTGGGCTTTGGTTTGATGAATTATAGGCCCCATATACCATTTTTAGCTTGAGGCCAATCAATTGGGTTTGGCAAGCTCAAAGGACTACCGAACCAGAATTGGAAGGGTGAAGGAATGAATTTTAGGCTTTTTGGCAAGCTTTGAAGTCGAAAACTCCTTTCAAACATGAACTAAGCCCAAAATGGGAGGTCCTAGGCTTGGTGACAACACTATGGGTATGGGTGACAACCCAACAAAAGTGCCAACCTAGGTTGTCGTCCTTATTAGGTCTTCTGGATCCATACCTGGAATGACAACTGGGTCAGTAATAACGACAACTCAAGGAGGATATGATCTAGATCCAAATAGTATGGGAAACAACCTGGATTGGATCAAGTTCGAGTCCACTAGTGAGAATGACAAGTGGGTTAAGAACAACTTCTTCATGTATTTAATCCAGATCCAAATAGCTTGGATGACAACTAAGATAAATCTGATCCAAATCCACTTAGTATGAGCAACAACTTGGATCCAAATTCATACCAAGGATGATAACGACAGTTCAGATCCAAATAGTTTGGGTGAAACGTGGGATCCAAGTCCAAACGAAGGATGATAACTGAGTTTTGGGTGACAATCTGGGTATAAATCTATATCCAAATAGGGTAAGAACCTTTGGGCATAACTTTCAATCCTAATGTCCGTTTAAGGTGATTTTTAGTGCGTTTGAAAGTACACCCAATAGTTTTGGATACAAGACATCGGTATTTCGAGAAAAATAGAGCCCACCAGTGAAAGACACCTGCATACCAAGAAGTCGAACACGGGACAAGGGTCAGCACCTTCTCCCCAAGCCTGCTACCACTCAGGGGACCCAGACCAGACCAATTATTACTTGCGAGTTACGGTGCTTATTTGGATCTGGCCCATGTCTTTATTTTTTTTTTAAAGGTGCAAAATTTGAAGCCCCGAGATATAATATGAACCAGAGATTAATTAGGTTTCACAATTTTCTTTAATAAGCTGAATCAGTGTGGTCCAATGTCGTTGGGAATCGACTGATTCATATCATATATGTCATAACCGATACAAAACCAAGCTAATTTGGCTTATTTAAAAATAGTTTAAAATATTTTTAACATTATTTTAATATTTTTGTGACCATGTAGGGATGTAAACGGTAAAGATCGGGGCCCTGATATAGGCATTACTAAGTCCGACTTAATTGGGTTTGGCTTAATCAAATTCGGATGGAAAATAATAAAATCAAATCCGGAGCCGACTAGCTTAAAACCCAGTATTTACACTTAATCAGGTCGCGCTTTTAGTTGGACTTGGGTTCCGGTTTCAAAGCAAAGCTTAATAACAAACCAGGACCCAATTATTAATCTGTTCCAGATTTGGCTGCCAAAACTAACTAAAAGACTCAGATTCAGGTCGGGTGTTGGTTTGCACCCGACCCATTGACATCCCATGCAAGACACGTGCCATCTGCTGATTAAAAATTGGCCGATTCAGTTCAGAATAGGAATCGGCCGATTCCCTGAATTCGTTTCGAAAATCAATTCAGTAAATGGTACCGATTCTGAGAACATTGGTTAGGTCTAGATCTACCTGCACCAGAACCGTTCAGAACACTAGGTTGGACCATGTCAAACACAGATCGAACCCACACCTAGCTAGCCTGTTAACAGACCCTAATATGGTCCTAAAGAATATAAACACTGGTCTTAAAAAGATGGACTCAAAGGTCTGTAGATGTCGACAAAGATCGACTAAAGTGGAGGCAAAAAAGATATACCAACATGGGAGAAGCAGGGTACCTTGCTTTATACAATCATGGTGGTGGTGTGCTTTACAGCCTTACGAACCTCCATTTAATTTAATTTTATACTAAACTAAATTATCAAAAACATCATCTGGGGTAATGTCTATTTTCATTAAAGAATCATGCTATTTGGGGTTGTCAGGTGACAACTTAAAGGCACAGCAAATACGTCAATGGGTTGTTCATTATTGTCAAACAGAGTCACACTTAGGGTTGAACCCGATCCGAAATATCCAACATTCTTTGGGTTCTCCCTTAAAGTGAAGGCCTACAACCCTTTCAAAGTTTTTAGTTACGTGAGGTTGCTAAATTTTGGTAAAAAAAAAAAAAGTAGTAGCTGGTCACTTTTTTGTTGCAAATGCCCTTTTTTTTCTTTAAAAAAAAAAACATCCAAAAATGAATACAGATAGAAATGGTAAATGGACTGTAAATCTCGTTTCATAAAGTTCAAACTTTTTGTTGTTGTTATCAGCAATTTATTATAATAAAAAACTAATATCAAAGAAATTAGAATCTTAATTAACAAAATTGGATTAAATCATATATATAGTAAAATAAAGATTTATAGAACCCATTAGGTTTGACAGTAATCAACATTTAAATTAAGGCCATCTTTACCAACTAGGGGCTCAGCGTGTTTGATAGGAGATGTCAGTGCACGTCTTCCAGTAGTGGGACTTTTCAGGTTCAAAACCCCAGTGGTGCGATTGAATAATATCTGGTGGGAATCTGACTAACCCTAGCTTGCCTTTTAAAAAATAAAATAAAATTTAAAGCTACGTTTGGGGAGCCATTTAATGGGAATTGTAACACGGTTTCAGTGTGTTGCCAAAAATATCTTTACCAACGTGACGTTGAGAGATGGAGTTGCCAAAACATCCGCTCTAGCTCTCGCTCTCGCTCTCGTTACAGGTGTTGGGGTCTAACAACACCAGTTCCAACGCATTGTTTCAGCAACGCCACTACTCCAAACAGCAGCAGCAGGAGTACGGGAGCATGACATAAACCACAATTGATAACACAACCGCCGATTCAAGGCTCCCAAACATAACCTAAATGGGAAAGCCAAAAGGGCAAAAAATTTCTTCTTTCTAATATTTTGAACACAACTTTATTCAGGTCGGCACCAACTTTAAGTGTGCCATCATGTTATAAATCTTTCAAAAAGAAAAACATTAACTAGTATTTATGAAGACAAATGCCATGCTAGCCATATTATACTTGCTTTAATTTCTTTAGTTGGTATTTATTTTTTTTTTCCTCTCAAAACAAAAGTTCAAATTGCACCGTTATAAATAAAGTTAGATTTTGCATATCTCCGGAAGAACGAATTGAGTGCGTCTGTCTTTTTGTTGTTTCAGTGGGTATGCAAGAGAAGGACAAGTTTTAAAGTAATTAGCGTGTGTATTAATGAAAAATCAATATTTTTTCCAATTCGAGTGCTAGCTCTCTCTTAGATATCGATACTTCTGTCACGCATGATTTTCTATCTTGCAATTTTTATGAATTAATGAAACGCCAACAGCAGAGAATGAAGAAATTGTCCTCGACTCACCTTGTTTGTTGATTACTGAACTTGGAAGTATCCTGTTTCGGATTAGTTTTAGTGAATGATCGTGATCTTCTTTCTGTGAGGCCATGCAATATATACATATATATATTGACAGAAGTCTTGGAATGATACAAAAAGATTAAGAAACTAAAAAACCATTGGCTTTATTTTAAACACACAAACCCCACAATTATTGGTCATCAAGGAGAAAAGTTAAAAGAGCCATCCATTTGTTTGATAACTTCATGATACTTGTTAATTTAGTAGCCCTTTAGAAACATCTAGCTAATAAGACCTCTCCTAGGTAACACCGCCATCATTTTTTATGCTATCCATCACCTCTTCACAGGGATACTTCAATTATGATCGTGTCGTATCCCCATGTGTATCATTCTTAATAGAAAACTGTGAAAAAATAACGTATCTCATGCTCTTTTTAAACGTGTTCATGTGACATGGCTCTAAAGCCGTTTCCATGGTCAATCATTCAGAAAAAGAAACCCCCCCCCCCCCCCCCCCCGTATTTTGTGAAGAGGCTACCAAACATCACAAAAACGCCCGCCGGGATGCATGGTGGCCAAAAACCACGACCACAAATATCTTTCAGCCTTTGCTTTTCTCCCGAGTGGAACCATCTTTAAAGTCCCCCCACTCACCAATCACCCTCTCTCACCAATTACCTCCTGCCACCACTTGCTTTTTCACTGTGCACTCTCACTTTTTCCCTTTGTCTCTATGCTTAAAATATCTATATACAGCTCTCAACTTTTCCAGTTTCTCTCCTCATTTTAACCCCACTACCTTTTTTTTTTGCCTCAAACACTTTTCTTGTTGAGTACTACTACTGCTTTCCTTCCCTCTATAAATTGCCCACTTGCTGCTTCCATGGTTCCTCATGATGAGTTCTCCCAGTTTTCCATATTCTTTTCTTGTTGTGGGCTCTTCCTCCCTGTTTCACTTTCACTTTCTCTCAATTCAACCAAAATCTCGCCAAAGGAAATGAAGAACCTGAAACAGGTATGGACCATAGTGGGTGAAGTATTTAAGTCCAAAACAAGTGCTGTGAAGAGCAAAGCCCGGGTGGTCCGGACCCGTTTGATAGTCTTCAGCTTGGTAAGAAACAAGAAGTTTCTTCTCAGCACAATCTCTCACAAAATAAACGCCCTGCTTGGTCATGAGAAGTCAGAGCCTAATGATGAAAGCAATGCCGTTGTAATTTACAATCCTATGATGGCAGAGGCCACTGTAGAGCAGTGCTGCGAAGAGTTGGTTGATGAAGAGGACGACTATCCTGATTTAACTAACTCCCTCTTCGATTCCGAGGAGATGGAGCTCGAAAACCAAGACCTGTCTATAGTTGAGATTGTGAAGAAATCCGTCGACTCCGTGGACGACTTCGTCCTGGAGGACGAGATCAATCGCGTCGCGGATCTTTTCATCAAGAGGTTCCATAGGCAGATGCGGATGCAGAAGCAGGAGTCCTTCAAGAGGTACCAAGAGATGCTTGATAGGAGTGTGTAGATATATTACAAAGAAGGAATTGCCCTTCTGAAGCATGCTTGCTGCCAATTGTTTAACCACGCGAATAGTTTGAGACGATATAGTTTTAGTATTTTAAAACTCAAAGGACTTGCTTCTCTTTGAGGCTAAAAAGGACTATGGAAGCTTGCTGCTTGAGCAAGAGTATGAAATCTCTTGAGACACTTGACTGCATGGAGTTCCATGTGAATATGAGATCTGGTTGGAATGGGTTCTTAGCTATGAGAGAGTCGTTCATCCATAACATAGACTAGGAGTACCAAAACCTCCTCTGCTAACTTTGTGGATTCTTAATGGAATAAAAGTTATAATCCATAGTTCAGCTATTTTACATTTATTTTTGTCTGTGGAGAGTGAGATTCAAGAGGCATCACTGATCTCATTAGCCTTTCCTTTCGGGATATATTGAAATAGTAAGAAGGAATTTGATTACTTGGCGTGTAGGTTGGGTCTTTGATGTATTAGTGAAAAGCAGGTTGTGACAGGGAATGGTTGAGGGGTAGCAACGAGAAGAAACTTCTGACTATCATGTAGAAATCATCGGCTTATGGTTGATAATGAACAAGTCTATGCTTCTAAACTTTTTGTAGAGAAAAGTTCCAATTTTCTTTCATTGGAGGCGGCCTTTACCAACCTCAAAAGAACCACAATATCCAATAATACCAGAAAATAAATTGCCAAATATATATATATATATATATATATATATATATATATAGAGAGAGAGAGAGAGAGAGAGAGAGGAGTTGGGGAGCAAAAGCCCCAGAGATCAGGTGCTATCATATTGCACATCAATATTGTGCTGCTGCAACCCAACACCCGCCACCTGTTGTTGGTCCCTAAGAGTATGTTTGATGTGTTGTTCCCAGCGGGATGGAAATCTCGCTGGGAACAGCGATTTCCAACAAATGTTGGACTCAGTGGACTGCGTTCCGCGCGTTCGCCATGTCCATAATAATATGTGATTTTTGATCCACCTCTCCCCCTGTTACAGAATGAACATGAACGAAGGAAACGAAAAAAAATGCATCCACGGGCACGCCGCTCGTCGATGCGTCTCTCTCTCCCTCTCGCTCTTCTCCCTTTCGCTCTCTCTCCCTCCTTCCCTGCTTCAAACTCACCGTCACCGTCGATCAGGTCTCTCTCACATCCACCATCACCGAGCTCCTTCCCCACCCGTGTCTCGACGCATCTGAGATCCTTCCCCACCATCGTTGTGTTCCTTCTCCACCGCACCAGGTGCATCCTTTCCCCTCTCGCTTGCCTTAAACCCTAACCGGTAAGGGTATGCTCCCTCTTTCCTCCATTGTATAAGAGACACCCACGAGAGAAAAACCACGGTAAGGGTCTCTCCCTCTCTTTCCCCCATTGTTTCTCCTCAAGCTCGCTTTTAGGATCACCGCCCCAGGACCCATATGAGGAGCACACCTACGAGTTCGTCAAGTCATTGATAGAGAGCAATGATTTCTATTCCAAGGATCGACAAGTCGTTGATAGAGAGCAATGATTTATATTGCAAGGATTGCAATGCCCATAGAAAAGATTGACACAATTGAGATTGTTTGTAGATGGGAATCGATGGTATTTGATTTTTTCTGGATTTATGACGTTGGGTATTGGTTAATTCGACAATGGTGGTGGTTGGTTGATCATTTTACCAGATGGGTAGTGGAGAAACAATTGTTTTTTAAGGAAAAATGGAGATTGGAGTGTTAATTGATTGATTTGTTGAATGTTGGTTCCCAAACATTTGATGGGGTTGAAGATCAGAGAGTCCCCGAAGAATGTTGATATTGATGATAAGAGATGAGCAAGGTTCATTCTCCGGCTCATGAGGAGAGATTTTACAACATATAGAATGAGATTGCTTCTGCAGTTACTGAATTGGCAAGAATTAGATTGAGGGTTCAAAAAAAATGGTTGGTGCAAAATAATAAGCAATTGATCACTTTAAAGCAGGGGAATAGAAGAGGATCAATGATTTTTTGTGTTTATTAGATGAGAGAAAATAAAAAACTGTGAAAAATTGGATGAATCATCTGTCTTGCATTATATGATCGAAGTAGCAGAAAAAAAACTATCACTACAAGAAAATTGTTATTTAGCGACGAAAATTGGTGATGGAAATAATTTGTCGCAATGGATTAGCGAGAGAAAACTATCCCTCCCTAAAATTGGAATTAGTTACAGAATTTGCCACAGAAAAATTTTGTCGCAAACATTGTCGCAAATTTGTGATGAATTAGCGACAAACAAATTTTGTCTCACACTCCGTCGTAACTTCACGACGGATGAGCGATACCATTTTTCTGTCGCTACTCCATCGCAAATTTGCAACGGTGTTTGGGACAAAATTTTTCTGTCGCTAATTCGTCACTAAATTTCCTATAAAACCATAATGCGGGCCCCTTTCTTTTTCCTTTCTGTTTTATTTTGTCGCCCATCACCCTTTGTCTGTTGCCCGTCATCTGCCGCCCATCGCCTGTCACCTATTGGCCACCGCCCGTCGCCCGTCGCCCGCCTCCCTCTCCTTCACCTCATCCTTCTTCCCTCACTCCATCTCTTGCTGCCATGTGACGCCGCTGCCAACCCCCGAGCACCGACGTCGTTGTGTGCCACCGTTGATGACCCCCGAGCACCGATGCCACAGTGTGTCGTGTGCCGATGACCTGACGACCCCCAAACAACTTGACTCATTGACAACGCCTCATGGTGCGACAGGGTCCAAACACGATCGGGCTTTCACCCTTTTCGGTGCCTCCTTCTATGGGACTTGGGTCCAGTCCATCGGTGAAGACGCTTCTACAGACTATAATTCGGTAGGCGAAGCCTACTGATTCTCAAGTTAAGCTATTCCCGGTTCGCTCACCATTACTAGGGGAATCCTTGTAAGTTTCTTTTCCTCCGCTTATTGATATGCTTAAACTCAGCGGTTGGCCTCACCTAACATAGGGTCGCTAAGCTGAGATGAGAAATTGCATTTAGAGTTCCAGCAAACTTCTGATGCTTCATGCGAGTTGCGGCAATCCACCGCACACAGAGTGCACGGCTATGGTAATCCCCCGCTTGCCTCACCGCATCATGTCGTGAGCCAACATTTCAGTCGATGGCACACCCATAAAAAAGGCACCGCAGACCAATCCTCTGCTTGTACATTTGTGCTTTTCAGGTGTGTAGCTGAGCTAATTGTGTGATGCTTATTGCTAAGCATCTCATGCAGATAAAAATGTCATGCAAAAAAGAAATAAGAAAAATGCAAAGGCAAAAGCATGCAAATCGGGTAAATACCCGTGGTGAGTAAGTGATACAGGCATATCACATGTTATTTAATTTCTTGGATGCAACACTTTTCTGTTCAGACACTCACTTAGTTGTGGATATATAGGACCGCTTAGCTGGAGTTTGGAGATGATGCTAAGCATGATTTGAATGTATGAAAATAGAAGTGCTCTTATTTTTGGAGTTTGGATTTCATGGTAGTAGTTAGCGTGATATTGGAGTTTATTTGTTGTAGGTACATGTTTGACATTGTTGTGGTATGAATGAGTGATTGTATTGTCATGTTTGATATGATTATATCCATGCTTGCATGAAGTTATTTTTAATTTGATTATGCCTTCTATGTAAAATTGTATCATAAAAATATGCTTCAAATGAATATATCGTGTTGATGAATGTGATTTCAGCATTTTGAATATTCTTATGATGAGTGTAAATATGATATGACGATTTTGCATATGAAAATATTAAGTTATCAATGCATGCATCATAGTTCTTGTGATTATATATATATCTCTCTCTCTCTCTCTCTCTCTCTCTATATATATATATATATATATATATATATATATATATATATATATTTATATGTGTGTGTGTGTGTGTGTGTGTGTGCGTGATATATATATCAAATCATTACATCTACCATCAATGCATGATACATTAGATATTTTCTTCATCATAGCATTCTTATGATTTTTTTTAACTGGTTAGAATAATATCTGTAACATCACAGGACAAAATGGCTGCAAACTGTGAATGAATGTACCGTAGGATAGTTGACAATGAGGTATCACTTGAATATATGGATGGTGTTGATAGTTTTATTAAATTTGCAACGACAAGTGTCAGTATAGTGGATCCCACTAGTTGGATCAGGTGCCCCTGTACGATGTGTAAGAACAATCGATTTGTAGAACCTCATGGCATTAGACATCGCCTATACAGGAAGGGTTTTGTGAGTGATTATCAGAATTGGATGATTCATGGTGAAGAATTTTTGAATAATTTTGACACACAAGTGGATGTAGTGCATGATAATCCATATGTGAATTTGATATTTGATGTCACAAGTCCAGAATTGGGTTCTGCTATAGGTCCTAGTGATGTACCAACTTAAGTAGAGGAAGAAACAGCAAACGATGTAGCTAATAGATTTTATGACTTACATAGAGATGCTGATGAGCTACTTTGGAATGGTTGCGAGAGTCACACTATCTTGTCTGCAGTTCTTCAACTACTGAATTTGAAGTCCGAGTATAATTTGAGGCAATCATGTTTTGATCGTCTATGCTCTATTATGAAGAGTATGTTGCCCAAAGATGAGAAATTGCTATAAAATTTTTAGCGTGCGAAGGTTATGGTCAACGCTCTAGGTATGGGGTATCAAAAGATAGATGTTTGTCCAAATCTCTGCATATTGTATTTCAAAGAACAAGAAAATAGCAGATCATGTCCGTCATGTAGACATCCTCGGTTCAAGCCAAAGACAAGAGACAATGATAGCACAAGGTCAAAAGTAGTGTCATACAAGTCACTCCACTACTTCCCTCTCACCCCTAGATTGCAATGATTATATATGTCTTCGACGACAGTTAAACACATGAGATGGCATGCAAATAAAGATCGACATGATGAAGATAAGATCACACATTCTGTTGATGTGGAAGCTTGGAAGCACTTTGATCTACTCATCAGACCTTCGCAATGGAAGTGAGAAATGTTAGGCTCGATTTATGTATAGATGGATTTAATCCATTTGGGGGTAGATCAACTTCATACTCGTGTTGGCCAATATTTGTCACCCCATACAACCTTTCTCCAAGCTTGTGTATGAAGCGTCAAAATCTTTTCTTGTCTCTATCAATCCCTGGTCTGATCTCTCTAGGCTAAAATCTTGATGTATATTTAAGGTCATTGATTGATGAACTAAAAATATTGTGGGATGACGATGTTCTTACGTATATTGCCCACAAAAAACAAAACTTCAATATGAAGGTTGTTGTTCTATGGATAATCAGTGGCTTCCTTGCATATGGTATGTTATCTGGTTGAAGCACACATGGAAGGTTGGCATGTCCGTACTGCATAGAGGATACAAAATCTTTTAGATTGATGCATGGAAGGATGCCGTGCTGGTTTGATTGTCATTGTCAATTTCTACCCAGCGACCATCTGTTTCGATGACAAAAGAATATGCTCTGAGCAGACATAACTGAAATAGAAGGTCCACCTACACGGTTGTCTGGCATAGAGATTTTAAGATGATTGCGATACTTTTCATATGGACTCACAAATGTCCGTAGTCTGACGCCCTTCCTTGGATTTGGGAAGAATCATAATTGGACAAAGAAATCTATATTTTGAGAACTACCATATTGGCTGACCTTATTCATATGACATAATTTGGATGTGATGCATATGAAAAAATATATATTTGATAATGTATTAAATACGGTAATGAATGTTAAATAGAAAATGAAAGATAATTTGAAGGCCTGTATGGATTTAAAAGTCATATGTAAAAGACCAGAATTGAAATTCAAAGAGTATAATGGCAAAGTACTGAAACCAAAGGCAATGTACGTGCTTGGACCAGATCAAGTAAAGCAGGTATGTCAATGGTTGAGACAGTTGAGATTTTCAGATGGATACGTCTCTAACATTGCTCAGGCTGTGAAGATAGACGAGAGACAATTATATGGGTTGAAGAGCTATGATTGTCATATCATTATGCAACAATTGATTCTCCTAGCATTCCATGATATGTTAGACAAACCTATATAGGGGTATTATCCGAGTTGAGTAGATTTTTTAGAACATTGTGCGCATCAGAATTTGTAGTAACTGAGGTAAAGAATCTTGAGGATTCTATTGTCACTACTATTTGGCAGCTAGAGAAGATATTTCTGTCAGTATTTTTTTATGTTATGGAACATGTGATCATACATTTGCCATATGGACTTAAGGTTGGTGGTCTTGTGCAATATCGGTGGATATACCAATTTGAAAGGTATATTTTTTTTAGATTTTTCTCTTCAATGCTATTGGGAATTTATTGTATTACGAGATGCATATTGTTGACAGATACATGTTTGACCTAAAAAAAAGGTTTAGAATAAAGCAAGAGTGGAGGGTTCTATTTGCGAGGTGTACACTTTAAAAAAGATTTCAAATTTCTCATATATATACTTTGAACCTCACATTCCAATATGTTACACTTGCCCACCACATAATGATGATGAAGAATAAGTTATTGTGGCTGACGAACTACCGATGTTTAAACCACTTGAGCATGCCTTTGGCAGTTACCGATCAAGACTCTTGAAAGATCGAGAGCAAGACGTAGCATAAATCTATATCCTTTTTAATTACTCAGTGATCGACCCCTACATCGAGTAAGTATACTTAATATATTACACTAAGTTCTCTACGTACGTACATGGTTCAGTAATATAATTATATGTTAAGTGTAGACGATTTGATCTGGAGTTGTGAAGAGAACTTTCACATTTCACTGATTCAGAAGCACGGAAACAATGTGAAAATAAGTTTGTGGCATGGTTGAAAGAGTTGGTAAGGACGATGACATACATTCTTTCTTTGTAAACAACAATATGTTACTTAAATGGTCGTAATCACAGTCATTGTTTATGCTTGTAAGTCCGTCATGGTGATGTTAATGACTAAGGAATATGTGATTTACAAAATGGTCCGACCAAAGTTGTACAATGTTACAATGGGTACATCGTAAATGGTTATTGATTCTATACAAAAGACTACGGTGTAAACAAGTCAACAATGAATAGTGGCATGTGTGTCAAGGGTAGCAGCTACGTTGAAAATGAACATGACTACTACGGTGTTATAAAAGAAATAATAGAGTTGACTTACTTAGGCATAAATAATAGAGTAACTTTATTAAAGTGCCCTTGGTTTGATCCCACAACAACAAGAGTCGACAAAGCCTCAAGCATTGTGTAGGTAAATCATAAATCAAGGTTCGGAACATATGAATCATTCATATTAGTCTCGCAAGCTCAACAAGTTTACTATACTTTATATCTGAATACAAGGAAGTCAGATAGAAATGAATGGTGGGTAATTTGCAAGGTGAAGTCTAAACTATACCCTGAGTATGATTAGTTATAGGAAGACAAGATTGCTGAAGAGGGTGATTACTATCAATCAGATGATGTGTATGACTTTTCTTATGGTCACGATGTCACACATGGTCTGCATGTCACATCTCTATTGTTCAATGGCACACATATGGAAGAATATGATCCAAATGATATACCAATTGGATGAGTGCCCAATGAAGAAGAAGACAAAGAGAATGAAGAGGAGGAGGAGGAAGAAGAAGAATATGAAAGTCAAACAAGTGATGAGAAAGCATACTCGAGCTAGTGAAATACATCTTGTAATACATACCACATCACTTTCTTATATACTCTTATGTTTGTATTTCGGAGACCATGCTATTCATGGTTGTAGTTAGCGAGATATTGAAGTATGTTTGCTGCAAGTACATGTTTGACATTGTTTTGATATAAATGATTTGAATGTATTACAATGTTTGATGTGATTGTATGCATGCTTGCATGAAGTTATTTTTTATTTGATTATGTATCCATGTTCATGGAATTGCATATCATGTTACATTTCATGCATACTTATCATGTACATGCACAGTTCATGCATAGTTATAAAACTCATTCATATAGGACCTTTAAATCTTTATATTTCATGCATATGTCATATCTACGATAAGATCAAGAGTTATGTAACTGATCCAAATAACATTTTTATTTGTTAGAATATGATTCATGGAGGTCATAGTGGTCAAGCATCTAGTGGTGGAGGACCAAGTGGAGGCCGTGATAGCCAGTCTCTGCCTTTGTTTTCACGTAATGCTTTGATAGGTATATCATTTAAATAATTGTATACTTGATTAGTTTAAATGTGCATTGTGTAAATTTCTAACTCATTTTTCTATAGATGTTGTTTTGCGTGCACATGACCCACCTACACCAGCTATTCATACACATCACGAGACAACACCGGATGCAAGGTCTTTTCAGTCTGACATACGATGACTCATTCAAATAATGTATATCAATAGTCGATCGTAAGTATTTTATTTTTACTTATCCAATACTTATCTTATAAATAGTGTATATCGATAGTTGATTGTTATTGTGTACCAATTCATATGCAGCGCAAGGTTTGAGCCATAAAAAGTAATACGAGAAATTAGGCAGTCACTACTTCAGCATCTTTCAGAACCGATCGCTCAATGAAAAAAGTACCTGGATTAGGTGTTAGACAGATTGTGGTCCTCATTCATGGTATGCAATCATTTATCATAGCTAATGTGTTTTATATTTAATTTTTTTTATAGTCATGTGTACTAACTTTCTGAAATTATTGATAGGCTTCGAATCACTTCGCGACTGCAAAGAAGGAGCAGGATGTGAGGCGGGTGTGGCAGAAAATGGTTGTCAATCGATTTACCAACATGCTGCATAATGTAAAGACTGCAACAATAAAAGCATCTGGTGGGATAGATGATCCACTGCAGTGGAAGGGCCATGACCCTCCTACTATCAGGTTAGATTATTGGGATGCAATGTGCGACAAGTGGGCAAGCCATAAATTTCAAAACCGCTCAGCAAATGCTGCACAAAACCGAGCGAAGATGCCCGATGCCCATCTACACATAGGTGGATCTAGGACTTTTGGGTGTCACTAGAAGAAAATGGTAACTCATCAATATATATATATATATATATATATATATATATATATATATATTGTCAAATTTATAAGTATTATTGCATACTTTTTAATTGATTTTTTTATCATTTAACCTCGTAAGAAGCTGAAAAAGGAGGCATTGTGCCTTACAAGGATGTGTTTGTTGAAATACATAAACGTAAGAGCACGGGAGAATTCGTATCAGCAAAGGTGAGAGCAACAACGCTATGTATTTATTGTATTAATAAACATTGTAATAGACAAGTTACCATGAACATTGTAATTCTTAATTATGAATTCGTACTTTAATCATTACTTTGTAGGAGTCATACGAGCATCAGATGGTAGAGCGATATGTCGATGACTCCACTCAGCATCCGCCTTTTGATCCTGCAGCATAGGTGACTGCAATCGGTCGTTGCCTCCTCCAGTCAAGGCTCTCAGAGTTCTCCCACCAGCATCAACTCCCAGCGTCCGATTGACCCTGCTAATTCTTGGGATGGTGTTTGCCAGCTTGTTAAGGACACAGTACGTGACTTTTTACAAGAAGCCAATTTCGACGTTGTTTGTAATGAGTTGTGCAACTTTTTTCGGGACAAGGAAACTTCGTCTGCAGGTGCTTGTGAGGTATGAAAGTTTCATGTCCTTAGATTTCAAGCTAGTATATGCATGATTTCATCACATATGAGCATGATTTCATTATTATGAAAGTTTTTTCATTGCCTTATAACACATATATGCATAATTGAATTACTATAAAAGTTTTTTGACAACCTTAGAACACATATGAGCATGATTTCCTCATTATGAAAGTTTTTTGACTGCCTTAGAACACATATATGCATGCTTGAATCACTATAAAAAAATTTTGACAACCTTAGAACACATATATGCATGAATTTATCATTATGATTTTTTTTTATAACCTTAGAACACATATATGCATGATTTCATCACTATGAAATTGTTTGACTGCCTTATAACACATATATGCATGATTGAATCACTATAAGAGTTTTTTGACAACCTTAGAACACATATAAGCATGATTTCATCACTATGAAAGTTTTTTGACTACCTTATAACACATATAATCATGATTTCATCACTATGAATGTTTTTTGATTGCCTTATAACACATATATGCATGATTGAATTACTATGAAAGTGCTTTGACAATCTTAGAACATATATAAGCATGATTTCATCACTATGAAGGTTTTTTTACTGTCTTATAACACATATATGCATGATTGAATCACTATGAAAGTTTTTTGACAACCTTAGAACACATATAAGCATGATTTCATCACTATAAAAGTTTTTTGACTGCCTTATAACACATATATGCATGATTGTGATACATAACACATTTATTTGACAACCTTATAAACCATATATGCATGCTTGAATCACTATGACATTTTTTTGACAACCTTAGAACGCATATATGCATGATTGAATCACTATGATTTTTTTTGTCAGCCTTAGAACACATATCTGAATTCTGTTAATGTCCTTCACTTTATTGCTAGCTAGTCTATGAGTCATTCATCCATGTTACTTTGATTGCCTTAGATTAGGTGCATTGCATATAATTTATTTCATTATATTTTGTTTATCAATATTAACCTTTTGGTTCTCTTGTAGGATGCTGGAAATAATTAGCGTAAAGGAGCTAATGGAGACATGAATGAAGGGGTAGATTGAGACAATGAAGAGGATAATGCTCTGAATCTTGACGATGATTATATTCATGTGTTGAATTTGTTGCACCTTGTGGTTTCAAACGAAACTCTTTGTATATGTTCACTTGTAATGTAAAACCCGAAAATTTTGTTACAAAATATTTTAAAATATGCAAATTGGGCCTAGATCCACATTTCGGATCTAGGACCCATAAAGGGGTAATTAGAAATGCATGGTATCGAACATGATTTAATAGCATAATAGATAAAATTTTAATTATAAAATTTATTTATTTTTATTAATCCGAGGATCCACAGTTGGATCCATTGGGATCCAACTTGTGGATCCATATCGGTTGGGGCCGGGTTACGGATCTCGGGTCCGGACCCGATCCTCGCCCTGTAGCAACCCTTTTAAAAGAAAGGGGCAACCCGATAAGGGTTGCCCGATATTTCTGGAGCCAAAAACAGAAGGGGGGCGAGGGAGGGGTTACGCAGAGCGTAACCGACCTCGCGCCCCTCGGCAAGAAAGGGGGGCTTGGGGCCGATAAAAGGGGAGTGGAGAGGGGGTTCTTGCCCTCTTCACTCGGACTCTCTCTCTTCCCCCATCTCTCCTCGTCTCTCTCTTTGTCTGTGTGCGCGCGCCAGAGGAAAAGGAGCCGCCGACGAACTGCGGCAACCAACAGTCACCACAGGCCACGACGAGGACTCCCTGTCACGGCAACAGCAAGGAGTGTTAGCCGCGGTCCTGCCTTCGTATCCCCAGCCTCTGATCGCTGGAAAGACTGCCGAAAAAGCTTCAAAAAGGTACGGTGCTTCTTGGATTTTGGGTGAGGGATCGAACCTGAGTTCGATTTCGGGTAGTGATTTGAGAGGAGGGGTTCATGCTATCGAAAATCCCTAACCCTTAGAGTTTGGGGATTTCGGAACCCTAGTTGAGTTGTTGGGGGTCTAAATTTTTGTCGGTTAAGGGTTTTCAATTTGGGGATTTTCAGTTTTCCTGATAGAAGGGGAGGTATGATGCATGTTAATCTCTGTTTGGGGATCTCGTTTGGGGTGAAATCCCAAACCCAGAATCACAGTAAGGCCTTACTGCAAGTTTGTCACTGTGCTACTCTGCTCCTAAAAACTGATTGTTTGCTAAGTGGGACTTTAAATGAGAACTCTTTGGCCTGCGTAAATCTAAAGTTTTGCAATTTAACATAATGGATTCTTTGTTATTATATATCCTTTACCGAGTAAAATCTGTGAGTATATTTGTATGTTTTAGAATCATGTTAGCTGAAATCGTGATGGTATATGATGAACTGAAAAATTTATGGTTTAGAGTCTGATCCAGAGACTAATATGCATGAATGAAACTCACATGCTTGTTTTGAATTTCCTTATGAAATGTTTTGTTGGTGCGATAAAGACATATTGGTGGTATATGTCTAGATCCAGAACATAGCCCGCCAATTATATATTATCACTGGCTGAATGCATTAGTCCTTGAACGCAACCCTCAGTTGTGTCGTACAATCGCTTTTGATATGCCTAGATGAGCTGGTGGAAATCAATATAAATATACTTGAGACTTGTTTTTGGCATTTGGCATACATGTTAAAATCTACAGTACTACACTATAGTTATTAGCAGTAGTGAATATAGATTAAGCTCAATTATAAACTGAGAAATTTTGGTGTTAAAAACATTGAATGTATTCAGTTTCTGTTGAGTTTGGCAATGTTGTACTTATTGTCAAAGTGTTCCATGGCTTAGTGTGTTAAAATGGAAATTCGATTAAGGTAAATAATCAATTATATAGTTCGAATTTGAATTCAATTTTTCCACTCCATCATCCGGATATCTAGGATCTACCCTTCCTATTATTTCTCCTTCATCTGGATTCACAACACTGAATTAGATATGACAGTTATAACGTTGAAGTCGAGTTACCTTATGTAAATAGGTTTTGTAACATTACCATATGTAGATTTCCATCTAATGTAATTATAAATATCAAATGAATGGAATAGTGTGGAGGCAAGTCCATCGTTTCACCATCTTGCTTCACTGTCGATCCTCTTAGATCTTAACATGGTATCAGAGCCAACTGAATTAAGATGGCTAAACTGATATCTGAAGTTGTGGCCAAGGAGATGGCCACCTCAACTATGGATGTGGACAATCCATTCTACGTTCATCATTCCGACAATCCAGGCACCAAGCTGGTCTCACAAACACTAAATGGAGACAACTACGTCGCTTGGTGTCGTGCCATGACCATGGCACTCACTACAAAGAGTGAGATGGGGTTCGTAGATGGGACTATTCCGAAGCCATCTGAGCCACCATTCCTCGTTGCATCATGAACGCGATAAGATAATATGGTGCAGTCGTGGATACTAAACGCTCTGCACAAAGATCTCTCATCTACGGTTCTATATGTTAAATTTGTGGCTGAGGTATGGTCTGAACTAAAGCAACATTTTTATCAAACTAATGACCCATGTATATATCAAATTCAGCAGCATATTATAAGTTCTAAGAAAATGCAGTCGTCTGTGGCAGCATACTTCACAAAATTAAAGGGACTGTGGAACGAGCTTGCGTCATACGGCACACATCCACAATGTTCCTGTGGTGGAATGAGGGTTGTCTTTGAATTACAGCAAAGGGATCAACTGATTCAAATTTTGATGGGTTTAAATGAAAGTTACAATAGTGTACAGAGCCAAATTCTTCTAATGGACCCAATTCCTACCGTCTCAAAAGGCTACAATCTCATTATCCAAGAAGAAAGATAGAAGGAAATCAATGTTATATCGGTTGGTTCAGAATTCATTGTTGCAGTTGCTTTATAAAGGAATGATCAAGGAAGAGAGTTTTCAATTAAAGGAAGAAACAAAAGTCGGATGAGGTGTGATCACTATGGAAAAATTGGACATATCAAGGCAAAGTGCTACCAACTCATGGGACACCCAAGTAGATCTTTTGATGAACAACAACAGCGCGTCAAAGCCAATGCTACTAGTGCATCCAGCATGGAACCCAAGCCTTTTTTTTCTCTCAAACTCATTCAAAAATTTATTGAGTTCATGTCAAAAGAATCCCAGTCCAATGGTGAGCCAAAAATAAACCTCACAAGTAAAGCTTAAACCCCCTCCTATATTAATTTGACCTGGATTATTGACACAGGTGTGACACACCACATAACCAATTCCTTAGAAGCACTAAATTTACCAAAAATAGCCAAATGTTCACCTGCGAACCTTCCCAATGGAACAACTTCTCAAGTCACTCAAGTTGGAGATGTGACATTGAATCACAACCTTATCCTTAAAGATGTCCTACACATTCCCACATTTTCCTTTAACCTTATTTTTGTCCCAAAACTGTATTGTGATTCCAATTACAAAGTCACTTTTAACAAGTCTGTTTGTAATGTGCAAGACCTTCACTCTATGACTATGATTGGAACGGGTAGGCTCTCAAACGGCTTGTATGTGCTGGATAATGCATGTGTTGCTGCCACGTCTTGCATGGGTGTCGATTCCCAAACTTGGCACAATCGACTTGGGCATGCCTCTTACTAAAAAACAAGTTCCCTGCTTAATACTCGTTTTCAATTCAATAAAATTCTTGATGATTGTGCAATTTATCATTATGCCAAACAATCTTGCTTGCATTTTCATTCAAGCTCTATATCCACCCATGAGATCTTTGAATTAATTCATTGTGATATATGGGGAGGTTACCGCGTTGCTTCTTTATCAGGAGCTCACTATTTTCTTACTATAGTCGATGATTTTTCAAGATGCATATAGACTTACCTTATGAGACATAAATTTGAAACCTATGGGTTACTTAAATTTTTTTTTTGCATTAGTGAAAAATCAATATGGAATTTGTGTCAAACGTATGAGGAGCGACAACAGATCTGAGTTTTTTTCTCATGAGATTGAAGAACTTTTGAGTCACTTAAGCATTGATCGTCAAAATAGCTGCGTTGCTACACCCCAACAAAACAGAGTGGTAGAACGCAAACGCAAGGTGTAAAACCCATAATTTTTAAAGATTATTAATAAATAAAGAACTCATTTTTTTATCTCCAAATTAGAAATGTGTTTCTAGCTTTTGAATTTCATTTATTTATTTATTACATATTCATTTATTCATTCAAGCCAATCAGGGTATAATTTGCATTTATAGAACTATTTTGGGCTATAAATCACTATTTATATATATATATATATATATTACATTTAAATATATTTTTGATGGAGTTTGTAAATTATTGGAGTGTATTTGTGTGTTATTTGGCTCTTGGTAATGATTTATAGGGTAATTTGCTATTTTTGGCTAATCTTGTTATAATTGGCATTTTTTGAGTTTTTGACATTTACAATCGCATACGAAGGGTTCGTTGTATTGCTTGGGTAGTGGTCTTTGCGGACTTCGAAACTCCTTGATCTTTTAAGTTTTGATTCATTGTTCTTCACATTATTAAGGTAAGATACCTTAACTGAACTTATAGAGAGCATGTTTAGGCACTAATTGTGTAAGCATGAAGTTGTTGTACTGAATATCTATATGAATTGCAAATACAAGTTATGCTCAAATACTTCACTTAGTTGTGGATATCTAGGGCTCTTGTGATTGTGGTTCGAAGATCATGTTTGTCATGATTATAGTTAACAAAATATGGAGTGTGTTTGCTGTAGGTACACCTGAGTGTGGGTTTGAATGCTCGTGCACTTATGAATGTATAATATATACGCAATGTGTGCCATCATACTTTGGTTTGTGCATACTATGTTGCTTTGTGTGTTTGTATAAATTTGATACATGGTGCACATATAACTACTATGGATATGTATAAGTCATGTTCGATGCATACTGTGGATGTTATATATATTGTTTTGTCATATGATGGACTCATTTATTCTTGTATAGAAGAATTCATGCAGATGTTATAAATTGTTTTGAACTTATATGTCTTGTTTACTTGAGAAATATATGTGTATGATGTACAGTAGGATAGTCAATGAGATTTTGACCAACCCTTACACAATTATATCTAAGGTGATATATCGATTCATGTGGTGAAAAATGCATATGACTTTTACCCTGTGTGTAAATCTTGAACTACGTAAGAGTTATGTATGTTGAGGTTTAGTTGCTTCGTATTATGAAATATGCATGTTCATGTATGCATGCATAGAACTCATGTTTTGTTTACGCATGCTTTGAGGTTCAATTTACAAAGTGCAATGTTCTTTGTGGCAATGATATAATGTGTAGGATAATATGCTTATGTATGATATGATTTAAATGTCACGTGAAATAAAATTATGAATGCATGCGATAAATGTTTAAGTTCAATAGTGAACTTTGGTTCATAAAGCCTTATTGGTTAAACGTGTGATTTTATAATTTTAATGCCATATGAAGTGATGTATGATGTGATGCTTTGATTGTATACATGCTTATGCCCATGTTGATGGCTATCGACCCTGAGAGTAGTCAATTGTATTGATGCATGTATCATAATAGTTTTCACTGGATATGGTACCCATTGAGGAACTATTTCCAAAGAATTCTCTGTGAGGGTGTGCATGACCAGATCAGGTAATCCGACTAGGGGGATAAGTCTTTATGAGGGAGTGTATTGTCCAAGCGCGGGTAGCCCGCGAAGATGGTATATTCCTATGAGGAAGTGCATTGTCCAAGACCAGGCAGACCATCCGTATAGAGCCATAACTCCTTGTGAGGTTGTACATTTCCCAGACCAGGTGATCCAGCGTGAGTTTTGTAAATCTTTATTATGAATAAATAAAATGTTATGATTAATTGTGATGATCTTTTAAGTTGATTGAGATAGCCAGTTATGAATCTATAGATTTGGTTTTTCTATTATAGCATAATTATATATTGAACTCAGATATAATAATAAGATCCTTATTGATTTTAAATCTTGATATGAGGTTACGATTGTGACACATATGTTAGCGTATAGGTGAATGACACATCATGCCTACAAATGACTAGTTTTGACTTATTAGGTGAATGATACATCACACCTATATAGTTTCATTGCAAATGATTGCATTATGATTGTCTGAGTAAATATATCACACATATGTATCACGATTGATGTGTATCATGAATATCTAACTAAATTACTTATAAGGTATGTGCGTGTGTTTCACGTTGGAATGGTCAAATGTGATTTGACTTATTGTTTATAAGAATTATGAATGCATATGAAAATGATGCAATGATTTTAATGTCTTAGATGCATATATATATATATATATATATATATATTTATGCGATGACTTGTATGACTTGAATGCATATAGATTATACTTTATTACGTGAGTTAAGGTTGAATAAAATATTAAGTAATGAAATGCTTTTAAATGCTTTATGTTCGAATGCTTGAAATGAATGACTCATAGAATGTTGTTCCTTTGTCTATCACTTGACGATGGATGAATAATATATCTTTATCTTTAAATGCTTGATATATTTTATTTAAGTTTGAGTTTGGTTTGCTTTACCAGACTTTAGCGAGTCTGACCCCGTTTTATGGGGGACAGGTAATGCAGGTAAAGTATGATAAATAGTTAGAGTGAAGGGTTGGTCAAGTTGCATCCTCGAGGGTCCACTCTTACCTTGCGATCTTGGTATTCATGATCTTTTCATTTTAAGTACTTGATCATGTAGAAACTGAAGTATTGTTTTCATACTCTGATTTGAAATGAAATTAAAACTCTTCATATTTCAGTCTTATATTGTACGTGGTTTGAAATGTGTATATCCCGTACATTTTGATTTGATTGTTATCTTTAGTATAATCGTGCTCAAAGTCTTAACCATTTTTAAAAATCGTTCCCGCATTATAAGATTTAATTTACTTATACTTATCAAAAAAAAAATGGTCTTGAAATTTTAATATTTGAACTATAATTAAGGTTAAAATTTTTGGGGCGTTACACAAGGATTTGCTCAATATTGCTAGGGCTTTGATGTTCCAAGCAAACTTACCTCCGCAGTTTTGGGGGGAAAGTGTTTTGACGGCAGCCTACATTTTGAATAGACTACCATCTCACTCTATTTTGAATAAAACTTCTTATGAAATTTTGCATAAAAAGAACCCTAAATATGAACATCTCAGAACCTTTGGATGTCTATGTTATGTTGTCAACATTCATAAGAAAAACAAGTTTGATACTCGCGCCATTAAATGTATTTTTGTTGGATACCCGTATGGGCAGGCTGCATATAAGATTTATGACATTGAAAATCAAACTGTTTTCACTAGTCGTGATGTCAGATTTTATGAAGCAAACTTTCTATTCCAAAACGCATTAAAATCCCATGATGAAGAATGCACCGTCTTACCCCTTCCTATAGGCGATCATAATTTGGATGAAGTTCAAGGATCATCACCTGTCACTGAATCCGCTCAAGCCAACTATCAACCAAACGAGTCAGAGCCAAACAACACTCATCCTAAACCGAGACATGATCTGGTCCTCCTCCAGCTTGTACCGTTTGAACAACCTATGGAACCTATAGAACCAAATCTTGACCCACCACCTCACAATAAGCATCTTAGGTGCTCTGTGCAGACTCGGCACATACTCATGCATTTAAGAGACTATAACTATTTCTCAGTCTTTCCAACATTCCATTCAGAAGACTTGAGTGAAGGGATTGCACAATCCAAAAGTACTTGTTATTCTCTTATTAACTACCTCAGAAATGACAATTATCTGACAACACACAAGTACTTCCTCGCAGCCTTAGTAAAACATCAAGAGCCAATGACCTTTCTTCAAGCCATGCAGGATGCAAAGTAGCAGGAAGCAATGAGCGTTGAAGTACGAGCATTAGAAGACATTCACACTTGGACCCTCACACATTTGTCTTTAGGAAAAACACCCATTGGATGCAAATGGGTCTACAAAATCAAGTACAAGTCAGACAGATCCATTGAACGATATAAAGAACGACTAGTGGCAAAGGGCTACACACAAACTGAGGGAATAGACTACAACAAAACCTTTGCACCAGTTGCAAAAGTTACCATGATACGGTGTATACTTGCATTGGTCGCAATTTACAACTCACACTTATTTCAAATTGACGTCAACAATGCATTTCTATATGGAGATCTGAAAGAGGAAGTATATATACAACTTCCTCCTGGTTTTTCTCGAAAGGAGGAGAATATGGTATGCTGGCTCAACAAATCCATATACGGTTTAAAGCAATCTTCTCGTAATTGGTTTGCCAAGTTGATAGATCAACTCAAACTCATGGGTTTTGTGCAATCCAAGGCAGACTACTTATTTTCAAAAATAAGTGACAGAGGAAAAATATTTCTCATCATTTACGTAGATGACATAATCATTGCAGGAGATGACTATGAAGGAATGACATCATTGAAAACCATCATCAATAATAAGTTCCAGTTAAAAGATCTTAGGAAACTAAAGTATTTCCTAGGAATTGAAGTAGCACGATCATGAAGTGGGATTTTCTTATCCCAAAGGAAATATTGTCTTGAAATATTGCAGGAAGCTCGCTACTTTGGAGTGAAACCCTCTCATATTCCTATGGAACAAAATATGAAATTGGACAATAAACATGGAGAGCTACTCAAAGATCCAACCCACTATCCAAAAATAGTAAGGAAGCTCATATACCTCACTATCAGAAGGCCCGACCTAGTCCATGCGGTCCAGATTCTAAGCCAATTCATGCACCAACCACGCACTACCCATCAGGAAGCTATGAACAAGTTGCTCAGATATGTGAAAGGCACCAAAGGATGGGGGATTCTCATGTCTTCCAACTGTCCGATTCAGATCAACAAATTTTGTGACTCAGACTGGGCATCATGCCCAATGACTAGGCGATCAACCACTGGGTATTGTGTTATGATTGAAAACAATCTGAAGCGGAGTACAAATCTATAGCGCTTGCAAGCTGTGAGCTTACTTGGGTTAAGTGCCTTTTGAAGGACCTGGGAATTCAACATAACCAACCCATGAATTTGTACTGTGACAACCAGGCAACATTACATATTGCAACAAACCCCATTTTTCATGAGAGGACCAAACACATCGAGATCGATTGCCACACTATACAGGATAAAATCCAAAATAGAGAAATCAAAACATGTTTTATTCCCTCGTCAGAACAAGTAGCCGATCTATTCACTAAGTCAGTTGGACGTGATGTGTTTGAGAAGTTATAGGTCAAGTTGGCAATAGCTGATCCAGGATTACCAATTTGAGGGGGCCTGTTAAAATGGAAATTCAGTAAGGTAAGTAATCAGTTATACAGTTCAAATTCAAATCTAAGATTTGAATTCGAATTTCCCACTCCATCATCCGGATATCCAGGATCTACATTTCCTATTATTTCTCCTTCATCCGGATTCACAGCACTGAATGAGATATGGCAGTTATAACGTTGAAGTCGAGTTACCTTATGTAAATAGGTTATATATGTAACATTACCATATGTAGATTTCCATCTAATGTAATTATAAATATCAAATGAATGGAATAGTGTGGAGGCAAGTCCACCTTTTCACCATCTTGCTTCACTGTCGATCCTCTTAGATTTTAACATAGTGTTGAAGTAGCTTGTTTTTCTTTGGTACGAAGTTATGAACCAAATTATCATTTGAATCATATGACTATTCCATGATCTTGCCAAGGACTATTAAAATCTAGAGTTTAATCTGTCTCTTCATTTTTTCTTTCTAAAGTAGCAAAAATATCTACTTACCTTGAATATATATATATTGCATGAGATAGCAAAATGTTCCCATTGATCCGTAAGATATGTGAAACAATTTCTTCACAATTTGTTGTTTTTATAAGCATGCACTTTTCCTGACTATAAATGCTTCATGTGTCAAACCAAGCGGCTGACTTACAATTGTATTATTTTATATGATCTGCATCTGAATAGGCAATGGTGGGTAGAGGAGACCTTGGAGCTAAGCTCCCCATTACTGCAGGTAAGCTTTACTTTTCAGTTTCGGTTTGTTGTAGCATCTGAGCCTAAACATAGAAGTACTTGATTTTTTCTCCTTCAATTCCTATTTCTTCCATCCGATAAATTGCTGATTAACTGGTGTTGTTGGTAAGTATATATTTTTGTTTTCACTGATGTTGATTAATATATTTTTTATGCTTGTTTTTCAGTTGCTTATAAATAGGAATGTTTAATTTGTGTCTTAGGTTTGATGGTAGGCAGATAAAAAAATGTCTATTGTTAAATAAAAACGAATGTTCTTTATAAGCTCTTGGCACTTTCATGTGCAAATAAAAGGGATCTGTAAACATTGATGACACATTACAAGATAACCAAAATGAATGGGCATGTACAACTGCTCACTGGTTGGGATTGCACCATGTCCTTATAAAACTCATGTAGTGTTCAATCAGCTATTCAGCTTCAAGTTCTGCAACAAACTGATCTAATCTTGCAGCATCCGCATCAAAATCACAAATCTTTGCATGATTGACTGAATTATCATATTCTCAATCTTGCAGCATCTGCATCAAAATCACAAATCTTTGCATGATTGACTAAAGCTGACAAACTGGTGGAAGCTTGGCATTATATATAATTGTACGTTGGAAATTTTTTACCATTCAATGATTTGTAATTTTTTCCCATTTAATATAAAGCAAGTTTTAAATTTTTGTCATTCAATGTAATTGTAAAATCTGAAAATTTGCACGATATTAATCTTTGTATATATATTGTGACTGAAGTTGAATATGAAAAGAAAACTGTCCCAGTTCATTGGCGCTGAATTTGTGCCAAGAAAACTAGTTCACTGACGCTGAATTTGAGCCAGTGATAAGTTTTCACTGGCGCAAACACGACGCCAGTGAAAAGTTGTCATTAGCGCAAATGTTTCCATAATGAAACACATTTGCACTGAGGTTGTCTTTGCGCCAGTAAAAATAGTCCACTGGCTCTGTATTTGCGCCTGTGAGAATTGGTCACCGGTGACAATTCAGTGTCAGATGAATGTTTTCATTAGCATTGAATTTGCGTCAATGAAAAGTCTTCAATGACGTTGAATTGACGCCAGTGAAACGTTTTCACTGGTATTTAAGTTGCGCCAATGAAACCAATTTCATTGGCTCTCAATTTGAGCAAATGAAAGAGAACTTCACTGGTACAAGCTTTGCACCAGTGAAAAGAATTTTCACTCTCAAATGTAAATTGCACTAGTAAAACCTTTACTAGTAAGGCTTTTATTGGCGGATTGCACCCGTAAAGACTTTTATTGGTGCAAAACACCACAACAAAGCAGTGGATTAGCAATGACCTCATTCTGTCGCTAAGCCGGTTAGCGACGGATTAGCGACGAAGAGGCGACGGACATCTGACGTCGCGAATTTTTCGATGCTAACTGGCAGTGAAAAAATTTCGTCGCCAGTTTCGTCGCTAATTGCGACGGAATAACGAACGACAGATTCCGTCACAAATCTGCTGGTACTAAACGATGACCTTGGCTTGGCGACAGATGTAAATCCGTCTCTAAATTATATGTATAGCGACAGATATATCCGCCGCTAATCTATCGCAAACTTGAAAAAAAATAAAAAAAAAATTATTTGAAAATTAAATATCGAGAATGCTACAATTTATATTTCATGTACAATTTATATTTCCTGTAAATAAAAAACAAAGTACACATAAAATTTCATATAAAAGGAATCTACAACAATTAATCGTTTCACTTTAAAATTAACAAGATTAATTATTTACAATTCAACAATTACAATTTTGAAACAAAAAAAAATAGAACTTCTTCAACACATTAATCTAATCATCGCCAAGATTTTGTGCGTCTTCTTGTTCATTGCCTTGATCTGTCCCTTCAGCTTCGCTACGCTGATTATCGCTAGCAGCCTACACAAGAAAAGAACAGTCAGTATTGATAAACAAAATATATTGAAATAAATTATACACTATATGTGATTCTATCATGTGCTCATATGTGTTCTAAGGCAGTAAAAAAACTTTATATGTGATTCTATCATGCTCATATATGTTTTAAGGCAGGCAAAAAACTCTATGTGTGATTCTATCATGAATGATATGTGTTCTAAGGCAGTAAAAAAACTCTATATGTGATTATATCATGCTCATATGTGTTCTAAGGCAACTAGAAAAACTCTATATGTGATTCTACCATGCTTATATGTGCTCTAAGGCAAGCAAAAAACTATATATGTGATTCAATCATGCTCATATGTGTTCTAAGACAGTCAAAAAATTAAATATGTAATTATAGCATGCTCATATGTGTTCTAAGGCAGTCAGAAAAACTCTATATGTGATTCTATCATGCTCATATGTGCTCTAAGGCAGGCAAAGCAAAAACCTTTATATGTGATTCTATCATGAATAATATGTGTTCTAAGGCAGCAAAAAAACTATATATGTGATTCTAGCATGCTCATATGTGTTTTAAGACAGTCAAAAAACTGAATGTGATTATAGCATGCTCATATGTGTTCTAAGGCAGTTAAAAAACTGAATATGTGATTATAGCATGCTCATATGTATTCTAAGGCAGTCAAAAAAACTTTATATGTGATTCTATCATGCTCATATGTGCTCTAAGGCAGGCAAAAAACTTTATATGTGATTATAGCATGCTCATATGTGCTCTAAGGCAGAAAAAAAACTCTATATGTGATTTTACTATGCTCATATGTGCTCTAAGGCAAGCAAAAAGCTATATATGTGATTCGATCATGCTCATATGTGTTCTAAGGCAGTCAAAAAATGAATATGTGATTATAGCATGCTCATATGTGTTCTAAGGCAGTCAGAAAAACTCTATATGTGATTCTACCATGCTCATATGTGCTCTAAGGCAGGCAAAAAGTTATATATGTTATTCGATCATGCTCATATGTGTTCTACGGCAGTCAAAAAACTGAATATGTGATTATAGAATGCTCATATGTGTTCTAAGGCAGTCAACAAAAACTGAATATGTTAAGGCAATCAAAGTTACATGAAATCTAACAACATGCAATATATTGCATGAAACTTTCATACCTGAGAGGGACCTGCAATCGAAGTTCCTCTGTTAAGCAAAAAACTGTTGAACTCAGCTCAGAGAACTTCGGCGATGGTTTCATAGAAGCAGTCACGCATTGTGTCCTTAACGATCTGGCGTACATCATCACCGAAAAAAATAGGATGCTGCTTGGAGCTTATAGTGGCGAAAGAAGTGTGTGAATTGTAATTGGACGAAGCAATAACAGGTGAAGTGTTCATATTACTCCCAAAGCCGAACACACGACCCTTTTTGGGTTCACCTGCTGCAGTCACCCATGTTGCATGGTCAAATGATGGATGATGAGTAGCGTCATCACCATACCGCTCTACCATCTGTTGCTCATATGCCTCCTATAAAATACTGTTTAAAGTATGCATTAATAATTAATGATAACATTATGATAACTTGCATATTGCAATGATTATTAATAAAATAAATACATACCGTTGTCATTCTTGCCTTCTCTGATATGAAGTCTCCCGTGGTCTTTCGTTTATGTGTTTCAACAAACACATCCTTATATGGTATAATGCCTCCTTTTTCTGCTTCCTGCGAAGTTAAATGATAAAAGATTTAGTTAACAAGTTTGCAAAAATACTTATAAATTAATATTATATATTAATGAGTTACCATTTTTTTCAGGTGGCTCCCAAATATCTTAGATCCACCTGTGTGTAGATGGGTTTTGGGCATTTTCGCTCGATTTTGTGCAGCCTTTGCAGAGCGATTTCGAAATGCATCCCCCGCTCACTTATCGCACATTTCATCTCAATAATCTCTTCTAATAGTAATATGGTCATGGCCCTTCCACTGTAGTGGATCATCTATTCCGCCAAATGTTTTTTTTGCTGCAGTCTTCATATTATGCAGCATGTCTGCAAATCGATTGGCAGCCACCTTCTGTCACACCTTCCTTGCATCATTTTCCTCCACCGTAATTGCGAAGCGATTCGAAGCCTACAAATATTTTCAGAAAGTTAGTAGACATGACTAAATTTTTTTTAAATAGGAAACACATTAACTATGAGAAACAACTATATATCGTGAATGAGGACCATAATTTATTTATCACCTCTTTTGGATACTCTTTCCATTGAGCGACTGGTCCTGGTAGATGTTGAAGAAGTGAATTCCTAATCTCGCGTACTACTTCTTGTGGCTCAAACCTCGTGCTGCACATGAATTGGTACATAGTAAATATCAATATAAAATATTTATAAGATATGCAATAATTGGAAACGAAATACTTACGGTCGATTATCGATATACACTATTCGAATGAGTCTTCTTGTGCCAGATTGAGAAGACCATGTTTCCTGTGTTGGCTCCTGACTTGTGTGATCGACTGGTGTAGGTGGGTCATGTGCAGGCGAAGCATCATCTGTAAAAAAATACGTTAGAAATTCTCAGAATGCGCATTTCAACTAATCAAGCATCCAATTAGTTAAATGATATACCTATCACAGGAGCCCGTGAAGATGAAGGTTGGGCCTGACTACTACTGGATGAGAAACCACTATAACCTCCACGAACCATATTCTAACAATTAACATATGTCATATAATACATTCAAATAATTCGCATCAAGTATTACAATACATTCAAATCATTCACATCAAGTATTTCAATTCATTCAAATGATTCACAACAAGTATTATAATATATTCAAATAATTCAAATCATTCATATCAAGTACAATACAACCCATTCATTTGCATCAAGTATTACAATACATTCAAGTCATTCACATCAAGTATTACAATAATTCAAGTCATTCACATCAAGTATTACAATACATTCAAGTCATTCACATCAAGTATTGCAATGCATTCAAATTATTCATATCAGGTATTGCAATGCATTCAAATTATTCACATCAAGCATTGAAATGCATTCAAATTATTCGCATCAAGTATTACAATACATTACAATATATTCAAATCATTCACATCAAGTATTACAATATATTCAAATAAAGTCATTCATTCACATCAAGTATTGCAATGCATTCAAATCATTCATATCAGGTATTGCAATGCATTCAAATCATTCACATCAAGCATTGCAATGCATTCAAATCATTCGCATCAAGTATTATAATGCATTCAAATAATTCAAATCATTCACATCAAGTATGTAATCGATAACCATTTACGATGTACCCGTTGTAGCATTGCACAACTTTGGTCGGACCATTTTCTAAATCACATATTCCTTGATATTTAACATCACCATGGCGGACCTACGCATAGACATAAACAATGATTGTGATAACGATCAATTAAGTAACTTAGTGTTGTTTACAAGTACAAAATTTATGTTAGCGTCTTTACCAATTGTTTGAACAACTCCACAAACTTAGTTTCACATTCTTTTTGTACTTCTGCATCAGTGAGATGTGAAACTTCTTTTTGCAACTCCAGATCCAATCATCTGCAAACCACAAATACTTATATTACTGAACCATGTATGCACGTATAGAACATAAAAGGATTTATAATTGTGTTGCATCTACATATACTTACTTGATGTATGGGTTGATCGTTGAGCAATTAAAAAGAATATAGATGTGTGTTGTGTCTAGCTCTCGATCTGTCAAGAGCCTTGATTGACAACTACCAAATGCATGCCCAAGTGGTTGAAATATCGACAGCTTGTCAGCTACAATTACTTGTTCTCCATCATCGTTACGAGGCGAGCATGTATAACGTGTTGGAATATGAGGTTTAAAGTACATAGATGAGAAATTTGAAATCTCTTCTAAAGTGTATCCCTCACAAATAGAGTCTTCTACTCTTGCTTTATTACGAACCTTTTTTTTGAAGTCAAACATGCATCTGGCAAAAATATACATTTCAAATTTTAAATATCTGTCATTAAAGAGACAAATATAAAAAACATATACCTTTCAAATGGGTACATCCATCGATATTGCACAGGGCCACCAACCCTTAGTTCATATGGCGAATGTATGATCAAATGTTCCATAACATCGAAAAATGCTGACGAAAATATCTTTTATAGCAGACAAACAGTGGTGATGACAGAGTCCTCTAGATTCTTTACATCAGATACTACGACTTCCGATGCGCACAATGTTCTAAAAAATCCACTCAACTCAGACAATACCCCCCATATAGGTTTGTCTAACATATCATGAAATGCTAGAGGTATCAATCGTTGCATAAAGATATGACAATCATGGCTCTTCAACCCATATAACTATCTATCGTCAATCTTCACAGCCCGAGCAATGTTAGAGACATATCCATCTAAAAATCTCAATTGTCTCAACCATTGACATACATGTTTTATTTAATCAGGTCCAAGCACGTACTTTGCCTTTGGTTTCAGTACTTTGTCATTATACTCTTTGAGTTTCAATTCTAGTCTTTTACATATTACTTTTAAATCCATACGGGCCTTCGGATTATCCTTCATTTTTCCTTTAACATTCATTACTATATTAAACACATTATCGAACACATTTTTTTCCATATGCATCACATCCAAATTATGTCGTATCAATAGGGTCGGCCAATACGGTAGTTCCCAAAAAATAGATTTCTTCGTCCAATTGTGATCCTTCTCAAATCCACGGAAGGGTGTAGGACTGCGGGCATTTGTTAATACATCTGGAAAGTATCGCAATCTTCTTAGAATCTCTATGCTAGACAATCTTGTGGATGAACCTTCCATTTCAGTTGTGCTTGCTTTAAATACATTCTTTTGTCGTCGGAACGGATGGTCGCTGGGTAGAAATCAACGATGGCACTCAAACCAGCAAGACTTTCTTCCATGCGTCAATCTCAAAGCTTTGGAATCCTCCATGCAGTACGGACATGCCAACTCCCATGTGTGCTCCAACCAGATAGCATACCATATGCAGGGAAGTCACTGATTGTCCATAGAACAGCGACCTTCATGTTGAAATTTTGTTTTTTTTTTTGCATCATACGTGGTAACACCGTCATCTCACAGTACTTTTAGTTCATCAATCAATGACCTTAAATATACATCAAGATTTTGGCCAGGTGAGATCGGACCAGGGATCAATAGAGACAAGAAAAGATTTGGACGTTTCATACACAAGCTTAGTGGAAGGTTATATGGAGTTACAAATACTGGCCAACATGAGTATGGAGTTGATCTACCCCCAAATGGATTAAATCCATCTGTACATAGACCGAGTCTAACATTTCACACTTCCATTGTGAAGTTCTGATGAGTACGATCAAAGTGCTTCCAAGCTTCAACGTCAACAGGATGCGTGATCTTGTTTTCATCATGTCGAATTTTATTTGCATGCCATCTCATGTGTTTAGCTGTCTTTGAAGACATATACAATTGTTGCAATCTCGGAGTAATAGGAAAGTAGCACAGCGACTTGTATGAAACTTCCTTTGATCTCGTGCTACCATTGCCTCTTGTCTTTGGCTTGAACCGAGGATGCCCACATGACGGGCACGATAGGTTGTTTTCCTGCTCCTTGAAATACAACATGCAGTGATTTGGACAAACATCAATCTTTTTGTACCTCATACCTAAAGCGTTGACCATAACTTTCGCACGATAGAAATTTTGTGACAATTTCTCATCTTTGGGCAACATACTCTTCACAATCATGCACAAACGGTCAAAACATGATTGACTCAAATTATACTCGGACTTCAAAATCATTAGTTGAAGAACTGCAGACAAGATAGTGTGACTCTCGCAACCGTTCCAAAGTGTCTCATCAGCATCTCTAAGTAAATCATAAAATCTACTAGCTGCATCGTTTGGTGATTCTTCATCTACGGCAGTTCTTACATTACTAGAACTTACACTACAACAAAGCAGTAGATTAGCGACGACCACCTTCCGTCGCTAATCCGTCGCTAACCATGTTAGCGACGGATTAGCGACAACGCGGCGACAGTATGCTTACGTCGCGAATATTTCGACGCTAACTGGCGACGGAATAATTCCGTCGCCAAGTCCGTCGCTAATTGCGACGGAATAACGAGCGCTACATTCCGTCGCCAATCCGCCGGTACTAAACGGCGACCACGGCGTGGCGACGGATTTAATTCCGTCGCTAAGCCGTCGCTAGAATAATATGAATAGCGACGGAATCATCCGTCGCTAATCCGTCGCAAAAACGAAAAAAAAATCAAAAAAAATTTATTTAAAAATTAATTACGGAGAACTGTACAATTTATATTTCCTGTACAATTTATATTTCCTGTAAATAAAAAACAAACCACACAAAAAAATTCATATAACAAGTATCTATAATAATTAATCATTCCACCTTAAAACTAAGAAGTTTAATTATTTACAATTCAACAATTACAATTAGGAAAAATAAAAAAAATAGAACTTCTTCAACAAAGTCCTCTAATCATCGCCAAGATTTTGTGCGTCTTCTTGTTCATTGTCTTTATCTGTCCCTTCAGCTCCACTACCCTGATTATCGCTAGCAGCCTACACAAGAAAAGAACAGTCAGTATTGATAAACAAAATATAATGAAATAAATTACACACTATATGTGATTCTATCATGTGCTCATGTGTGATCTAAGGCAATAAAAAAACTCTATATGTGATTCTATCATGCTCATATGTGTGCTAAGGCAGTCAAAAAATTGAATATGTGATTATAGCATGTTCATATGTGTTCTAAGGCATCTAAAAAAACTCTATATGTGATTCTACCATGCTCAGATGTGCTTTAAGGCAGACAAAAAACTATATATGTGATTCGATCATGCTCGTATGTGTGCTAAGGCAGTAAAAAAATTGAATATGTGAATATAGCATGCTCATATGTGCTCTAAGGCAGGCAAAGCCAAAAATTTTATATGTGATTCTATCATAAATGATATATAACATGTTCATATGTGTTCTAAGGCAGTTAAAAAACTCTATATTTTATTATAGCATGCTCATATGTGTGCTAAGGCAGTCAAAAAACAGAATATGTGATTATAATATGCTCATATGTGTTCTTAGGCAGTCAAAAAACTGAATATGTGATTATAGCATGCTCATATGTGTTCTAATGCAATCAAAAAAACTTTATATGTGATTCTATCATGCTCATATGTGCTCTAAGACAGACAAAAAGTTAAATATATATATATGTGATTCTATCATGCTCATATGTGTGCTAAGGCAGTCAAAAAATTGAATATGTGATTATAGCATGTTCATATGTGTTCTAAGGCATATAAAAAAACTCTATATGTGATTCTACCATGCTCAGATGTGCTTTAAGGCAGGCAAAAAACTATATATGTGATTCGATCATGCTCGTATGTGTGCTAAGGCAGTAAAAAAATTGAATATGTGAATATAGCATGCTCATATGTGCTCTAAGGCAGGCAAAGCCAAAAATTTTATATGTGATTCTATCATGCTCATATGTGTGCTAAGGCAGTAAAAAAATTGAATATGTGATTATAGCATGTTCATATGTGTTCTAAGGCATCTAGAAAAACTCTATATGTGATTCTACCATGCTCAGATGTGCTTTAAGATAGTCAAAAAAACTATATATGTGATTATACCTGAGAGGGACCTGGAATCGAAGATCCCCTATCCTGAACAGCGGCCTTGATCTCATTTCGGAGAAAGGGGGCGACGGTGTATTGGAAGTAGTTATTCAGTGATTCATTAATGATCTCGCGTACATCATCACCGGAAAGAATAGTCGGCTGCTTGGAGCTTATGTCGGCGCAAGAAGTTGGTGAGCCGTAACTGGAAGAACCAATAACTGGTGAAGTGTTCATATTACTCCCAAACCCGAACACGCGACCTTTTTTGGGTTCACCTGCTGCAGTCACCCATGCTGTAGGATCAAATGATGGATGCTGAGTAGCGTCTTCACCATATCGCTCTACCATTTGTTGCTCATATGCCTCCTACAAAATAATGTTTAAAGTATTCATTAATAATTAATGATAACATTATGATGACTTGCATATATATTGCAATGATTATTAATAGAATTAATACATACCGTTGTCGTTCTCGCCTTCTCTGATACGAAGACTCCCGTGGTCTTCCGTTTATGTGTTTCTACAAACACATCCTTATATGGTACATTGCCTCCTTTTTCTACTTCCTGCGAAGTTAAATGATAAAAGATTTAGTACACAAATTTGCAACTATACTTATAAAATTAATATTATATATTGATGAGTTACCATTTTCTTTAGGTGGCTCCCAAATGTCTTAGATCCACCTGTGTGTAGATGGGCTTCGGGCATCTTCGATCGATTTTGTGAAGCCTTCGCAGAGCGATTTTTAAATGCATCTCCCGCCCACATATCGCACATTTCATCCCAGTAATCTCTCCTGATAGTAATAGGACCATGGCCCTTCCACAATAATGGATCATCTACTACGCCAGATGTTTTTTTTGCTGCAGTCTTCATAGTGTGCAGCATGTCTGCAAATCGATTGGCAGCCACCTTCTGCCACACCTTCCTTGCATCATTTTCTTCCACCGTAGTTGCAAAGCGATTCGAAGCCTACAAATATTTTCAGAAAGTTAGTAGACATTGCTTAAATAAATTAAATATGAAACACATTAACTATGAGGAACAACTGTATACCATGAATAAGGACCACAATCTGTCTAATACCTCCTTTGGGTACTCTTTCCATTGAGCAACTGGTCCTGGTAGATGTTGAAGAAGTGAATTCCTAATCTCCCGTACTACTTCTTGTGGCTCAAACCTCGTGCTGCACATGAATTGTTACACAGTAAATATCAATATAAAATATTTAAAAGATATGTAATAATTGAAAACAAAATACTTACGGTCGATTATCGATATACACTATTCGAATGAGTCTTCTTGTGCCAGCCTGTGAAGACCCTGTTTCCTGTGTTGGCTGTTGACTTGTGCGATCAACTGGTGTAGGTGGGTCGTGTACAGGCGCAACATCATCTGTAAAAAAATATACACCAAGTTCTTAGAATGTGCATTTGAACTAATCAAGCATCTAATTAGTTATATGATATACCTATCACAGGAGCCCGTGAAGATGAAGGTTGAGCCTGGCTACTACTGGATGAGCGACCACTATAACCTCCACGAACCATATTCTAACAAATAACATATGTCATACAATACATTCAAATAATTCACATCAAGTATTACAATGCATTCAAGTCATTCACATCAAGCATTGCAATGCATTCAAATAATTCAAATCATTGACATCAAGTATTGCACTAATTCAAATCATTCGTTAATTGCATAAATTATAATACATTCAGATAATTGAAATCATTCACATCAAGTATTACAATGCATTCGAATCATTCGTATCAAGTATTACAATACATTGAAATAAAATTTTTAATCATTCACACCAAGTATTGCAATACAACTCACATCAAGTATTACAATGCATTTAAATAGAGGTTTCTAGTATAAGATTTTGCTCACTAGCTTGAGAATTCTTCCTCGTCACTAGTTTGACTTTCTTCTTCTTCTTCTTCTTCTTCTTCTTCTTCTTCTTCTTCTTCATTGTTTGCCCATCCACTTGGTACATCATTTGGATCACATTCCTCTATGAATGTTTCATCAGTCAATGGAGATATGACATGCATATCATGCGCAACATCGTGACCATAAGCGAAGTCACAGACATCATCTGATTGATAGTAATCACTGTCTTCAGCTAACTCATCTTCTTGTAACTGATCATACTCGGGGTATAGTTTGGATTTCACCTTGCAAACTGCCCACCATTCATTTCTATCTGACTTTTTTATACTCGGATATGAAGTATAATAAACTTGTTGAGCTTGCGAGGCTAATATGAATGGTTCATATGTTCCAAACCTGGATTTATGATTCACCTCCACAATGCCTGAAGCTTTGTCGAGTCTTGTTGCAGTTGGATCAAACCAATGACACTTGAATACCGTAACCCTGTTATTCATGCCTAAGTAAGTCAACTCCATTATTTCCTCTATAACACCGTAGTAATCATGTTCATTTTCACCGTAGCTGCTACCCTTGACACACACGCCACTATTTATCGTTGATTTGTTTATACCGTAGTCTTTTGTATGGAATCGATAACCATTTACGATATACCCGTTGTAGCATTGCACAACTTTGGTCGGACCATTTTCTAAATCACATATTCCTTGATCTTTAACATCACCATGGCGAACCTACGCACAGACATAAACAATTATTGTGATCACGATCAATTAAGTAACTTAGTGTTGTTTATAAGTACAAAATTTATGTTAGCTTCTTTACCAACTGTTTCAACCACTCCACAAACTTAGTTTCACGTTCTTTTTGTACTTCTGCATTAGTGAGATGTGAAACTTTGCTTTGCAACTCCAGATCAAATCGTCTGCAAACCACAAATACTTATATTACCGAGCCATGTATCCACATATAGAACATAAAAGGATTTATAATTGAGTTGCATATACATATACTTACTCGATGTATGGGTCGATCGCTGAACAATTAAAAAGAATATAGATGTGTGATGCATCTTGCTCTCGATCTGTCAATAGCCTTGATCGGCAACTACCAAATGCATGCCCAAGTCGTTGAAATATCGACAGCTTGTCAGCTACAGTTACTTGTTCTCCATCATCGTTACGGGGCGGGCATGTGTAACGTGTTGAAATATGAGGTTCGAAGTACATAGATGAGAAATTTGAAATCTCTTCTAAAGTGTACGCCTCACAAATAGAGCCTTCTACTCTTGCTTTATTACGAACCTTTTTTTTTAGGTCGAACATGCATCTGACAAGAATATACATTTCAAATTTTAAATATCTGTCATTAAAGAGACAAATACAAAAAAACATATACCTTTCAAATGGGTACATCCATCGATATTGCACAGGGCCACCAACCCTTAGTTCATATGGCAAATGTATGATCAAATGTTCCATAACATCGAAAAATGCTGGCGTAAATATCTTTTCTAACAGACAAACAGTGGTGATGACAGAGTCCTCGAGATTCTTTACATCTGATACAATGACCTCCGATGCGCACAATGTTCTGAAAAATCCGCTCAACTCAGACAATACCCCCCATATAGGTTTGTCTAACATATCATGGAATGCTAGGGGTATCAATCGTTGCATAAAGATATGACAATCATGGCTCTTCAACCCATATAACTGTCCATCGTCAATCTTCACAGCCCGAGCAATGTTAGAGACATATCCATCTGGAAATCTCAGTTGTCTCAACCATTGACATACATGTTTTATTTGATCAGGTCCGAGCACGTACTTCGCCTTTGGTTTCAGTACTTTGCCATTATACTCTTTGAGTTCCAATTCTGGTCTTTTACATATTAATTTTAAATCCATACGGGCCTTCGGATTATCCTTCGTTTTTCCTTTAATATTCATTACTGTATTGAACACATTATCAAACACATTTTTCTCTACATGCATCACATCCAAATTATGTCGTATCAATAGGGTCGGCCAATACGGTAGTTCCCAAAAAATAGATTTTTTCGTCCAATTGTGTTCCTTCCCAAATCCACGGAAGGGTGTAGGACTGCGGGCATCTGTTAATACATCTGGAAAGTATCGCAATCTTCTTAAAATCTCTATGCCAGACAATCTTGAGGATGGACCTTCCATTTCAGTTGTGCCTGCTGTAAATGCATTCTTTTGACGTCGGAACGGATGATCGCTGGGTAGAAATCGACGATGGCAATCAAACCAGCAAGGCTTCCTTCCATGCCTCAATCTAAAAGCTTTGGAATCCTCCATGCAGTACGGACAAGCCAACCTCCCATGTGTGCTCCAACCAGATAACATACCATATGCAGGGAAGTCACTGATTGTCCATAGAACAGCGGCCTTCATGTTGAAATTTTGTTTTTTGTGGGCATCATACGTGGTAACACCGTCATCCCACAGTACTTTTAATTCATCAATCAATGGCCTTAGATATACATCAAGATTTTGGCCAGGTGAGGTCGGACCAGGGATCAACAGAGACAAGAAAAGATTTGGACGTTTCATACACAAGCTTGGTGGAAGGTTGTATGGAGTTACAAATACTGGCCAGCATGAGTATGGAGTTGATCTACCCCCAAATGGATTAAATCCATCTGTACATAGACCGAGTCTAACATTTCGCACTTCCATTGCGAAGTTCTGATGAGTACGATCAAAGTGCTTCCAAGCTTCAGCGTCAACAGGATGCGTGATCTTGTTTTCATCGTGTCGAACTTTATTTGCATGCCATCTCATGTGTTTAGCTGTCTTTGAAGACATATACAATCGCTGCAATCTAGGAGTGATAGGAAAGTAGCGGAGCGACTTGTATGAAACTTCCTTTGATCTCGTGCTACCATTGCCTCTTGTCTTTGGCTTGAACCGAGGATGCCCACATGACGGGCATGATATGTCGTTTTCCTGCTCCTTGAAATACAACATGCAGTGATTTGGACAAGCATCAATCTTTTTGTAACCCATACCTAGAGCGTTGACCATAACTTTCGCACGATAGAAATTTTGTGACAATTTCTCATCTTTAGGCAACATACTCTTCACAATCATGCACAAACGGTCAAAACATGATTGACTCAAATTATACTCGGACTTCAAATTCATTAGTTGAAGAACTGCAGACAAGATAGTGTGACTCTCACAACCGTTCCAAAGTGGCTCATCAGCATCTTTAAGTAAATCATAAAATCTACTAGCTGCATCGTTTGGTGATTCTTCATCTACGACAGTTCTTACATCACTAGAACTCATAGCAGAACCCAGTTCTGTTCCTGCAGCATCAAATATCAAATTCGTATATGGATTATCGTGCACCACATTCACCCGTGCATCAAAATCGTTTCTAAATTCTTCTCCATGAAACGCCCAGTTCTGATAATCACTCACAAAACTCTTCCTGTATAGGTGATGTCTAACGCCATGAGGTTCTACAAATCGATTATTCTTACAAAACTTGCAGGGACACCTAATCCGACCTGTGGGATCTACCGTACTGACACTCGCCGTTGCAAATTCAATAAAACTATCGACACCATCCATATATTCATGCGATAACTCATTGTCCACTATCCTACGGTACATCCATTCACGGTTTGCAGTCATTCTGTCGTATGATGTTACGAATAGTATCCTAACGAATTAAGAAAAAAACAATCAGAATGCGACGATGAAGAAAATATCAAATTTATCATGCAATATACTATGTCAAACAATAACAAGAATTTTGATGCATGCATTGATAACTTAATATTTTCATGTGCAAACTATTAATGACATGATACAATCATTTGAAGCATGCTTTTATTATAAAATTTTACATGGAAGTCAAAATCAAATTGAAAGTAACTACATGCAAGCATGGATACAATTACATCAAACATTGCAATACATCATAATCATTCATATCAAATAAATGGCAAACATGTACCTGCAGCAAACACACTTCAATATCTCACTAACTACTACCATGCTTAGCATGGACTCCGTACTCCAAAAATAAGAACACTTCCATATTTCTACATTAAAATCATGCTCAGCATGATCTCCGAACTCCAACAAAGCAGTCCTAGATATCAACAACTAAGTGAGTGTGTGAACAATAAAGTGCTGCATTCAATAAATTAAATAACATGTGATACGTTTGCATCACTTACTCACCACGGGTATTTACCCGATTTGCATTGTTTTTGTCATTTACTTACCACAGGTGGCCGAGCACGAGTTGGTTCCGTTGAAAAATCTGCACAAAAACAAAACAAATTAAGTAACAAACTAACTAATCATGAAACAAGATGAAACACTAACTAAAAAAATTAAAACAAATTAAAACAACTCTAACTAATTGAAAGAAGAGAAAAGAAAAATAGTATATATGTTAAGCCAAATCTAACTAGAAGATGCTAATTTAACAAACCAGCTATAACATGTTGAACCAGTCGACTAACATAAAGTCATAGACAATTTCTAATCTGAACTACTTAGCAAAGGAATAGTAAATCAATCAATTAGTTTACTAGAAAAGATGTGAACTCCGTTTAACCACCACTATCATAAAGAATTCAAATAGCCCTAATCTAACTAACTGATTGTGAGAACATTAAATACCAATCTATCTAAGAAAAATATAATTATAAAAGACTAATAGATTGAAATACTCTAACTAACCAGATTTCAAGAAAACAAATTGAAGTAAAACTAACTACCAGTAGACATTAACAAACTAACAAATTGAACAACATGGACAACTTGTATATATACATTACAAAAAAAATTTCAACTTAAAATCCATATGGACAACATATATGCAAACTACACTTAAAACCATATGGACATCTTATATACACATATTACAAATTTTTTTTCAAGCTAATCACATGGACAACATAGGGATCACATAATAACTTTTTTTTTTTTAAAAAGAGATCACATGGGCAGCATAGGTATCCATAACAAAAATTCTTTTCAAAACAGATCACATATGCAACGTAGGTATCTCATAACAAATTTTTTTTAAAAAGAGATCACATGGGCAGCATAGGTATCCATAACAAAAATTCTTTTCAAAACAGATCACATAGGCAACGTAGGTATCTCATAACAAATTTGTTTGGCAATGAATTGATCTTTATTCACAAAGCAGATAAGATAAAACCAGGTTCTGTGGACTTTTGATCCGGGGCGGGTCCGTACAGCATCTTTTTGAGCTCCCGTTCAAAGATCTTCATAGCTGGAGCAGGCAAGGAAATCGGGATCACCATCCCTTCTCCCCCTTCGTTATTCTTGGAGTTGACGTAGAAGCTAACCAAGCCGGGGATTGGGCCGTCACTGCCCTTGGCTGGACCGCCGTACACCGGCATTCCCCAGCCGAGGTCCAGCTCGCTGAACCCGGCATGCCTGATGTCCGAGACCACGAAGGTGCGGACCACCGTGATGTTAGGCCGGCCCTTGAGCACCATGAGGTCCGCCACTGACCTCATGTACTCGTCTGTCACCACCTCCTTGGCCTTCTTCACGAGCTCCACCGCATAACCTAGTGGGTTCGCACAGAGCTTCGCCGCTATCGAGACAGCTGCCGGGATTACTATCAGGCATTGCCGTAGTACCCCTGCGGCAGCGGCGGAATGTACCGGGACCGCGCGTTGAAGATGCACAACAGGCGAACCTCCTCCTCCGGATCGGGCTGGAGGCCGGCAGTGCGGCACCGCCATAGGCAGGGGGTCGACCCCCCTTGCCGGAAACGCAGGGGGTCGACCCCCCCTGCCGGAAAGCACGGCAGGGGGTTAAACCCCCTCCGTTTCCGGCAGGGAAAGGGCGTACCCCCTGCGTTTAGAAGAAGAAGAAGAAGAAGAAGAAGAAGAAGAAGAAGAAGAAGAAGAAGAAGAAGAAGAAGAAGAAGAAGAATATTACCTGCGCTTCGCCGGACGGTGGCGGGAGGTTGACGGGGAGCGGCAGCTGGCGAGCGCCGGCTGGCGAGCGGTGGACGGGGAGCGGCGGCTGGCGAGCGGCGGTGGCTGGACGGTGGCGAGAGCCGACGGGCGGGAGGGAGCAATACAGCGAAACAGGGAAAAGAGAAAGAGGGATGGGATTAGGGATTTACGCGATATTTAGCGACGGCTTAGCGACAGAAACATTCCGTCGCTAAACCGTCGCTAAATCAAAATACAAAAACCGCGACGAAATATATACTGTCGCTAATCCGTCGCTAATGAGCGACGGATTAGCGACGACAGAGTTCCCTCTCTAAATCCGTCGCTAAAATGGTGTTCTTGTAATCAAAAGTAGCGACAAAAACATGCAGTCGCTAATCCGTCGCTAAGTAGCGACAGATTAGCGATAAAAGTCGTTTCTTCGCTAATCCGTCGCAAATTAGCGACAGATTCTATCTCTAGCTAATCTGTCGCTAAGTAGCGACGGGAAAAATCCGTCGCTAATTTCCGTCGCTAATTAACAATTTTCTTGTAGTGTTATAGCAGAACCCACTTATGTTCCTGCGATATCAAATATCAAATCCATATATGGATTATCGTGCAACACATTCACCCGTGCATCAAAATTGTTTCTAAATTCTTCTCCATGAAACATCCAGTTTTGATAATCACTCACAAAACTCTTCCTATATAGGTGATGTCTAACGCCATGAGGTTCTACAAATTGATTATTCTTACAAATCTTGCAGGGACACCTAATCCGACCTGTGGGATCCACTGTACTGACACTTGCCATTGCAAATTCAATAAAACTTTCAACACCATCCATATATTCATGCGATAACTCATTGCACATTATCCTACGGTACATCCATTCACGGTTTGCAGTCATTTTCTTATGATGTTACGAATAATAACCTAACCAATTAAAAGAAAACCATCATAATGCTATGATGAAGAAAATATCAAATTTATCATGCAATATATGATGTCATACAATAACAAGAATTATGATACATGCATTAATAACTTAATATTTTCATGTGCAAACTATTAATGACACGATACAATCATTTGAAGCATGCATTTATTATACAATTTCACATGGAAGTCATAATCAAATTGAAAGTAACTACATGCAAGCATGAATACAATTACATCAAACATTACAATACATCGTAATCATTCATATTAAACAAATGACAAACATGTACCTGCAGCAAACACACTTCAATATTCCACTAACTACTACCATGCTTAGCATGGATTTCGTACTCCAAAAATAAGAACACTTCCATATTCAAACATTAAAATCATGCTCAGCATGATCTACAAACTCCAACAAAGCAACCTTAAATATCAACTAAGTAAGTGTGTGAAAAATAAAATGTTACATCTAATAAATTAAATAACATGTGATACGCTTGCATCACTTACTCATCACGGGTTTTTAACCTTTTTGCATTATTTTTGTCACTTACTTATCACAGGTGACTGAGCACAAGCGGGTTTCATCGAGAAATCTGCAAAAAACAATGTTTTAAAATGAAGTCACCACAAAAAAAATGAGGCAAATGAAAACATTTTGCATAGGCCTTAAGAAGCCTAATACCCAATGACCTACCAAAACCGCAGGGGGTCGACCCCCTACAGGAACACAGGGGGTCGACCCCCTGACAAAAACCGCAGGGGGTTGACCCTCTGCGTTTCGGCAGGAGAGTCAACCCCCTGCTGTTCCGGCAAGGGGTCAACCCCCTTCCGGAACATAGGGGGTTAACCCCCTGCCTTTCCGGTAGGGGGTCGGGGTCGACCCCCTGCATGTTCTGGCAAGGGGTTAACCCCCTGCCATAATGGGGGTCGACCCCCTGTCAGTTTCGGCAGGAGGTTAACCCCCTGCCTTTCCGGCAAGGGGGTCAGGGTCGACCCCTTGCTTGTTCCGGCAAGGGGGTTAACCCCTGCCTTTCTCTGGGCGAACGTTGATCCCTGTAATACCTTTCTCCGGGCGAACGGCGGGAGCGAGCGAACGACGAACGGCGGGAAAAAAGAAAATGAAGGAAAAGATGTTTGCGATTAGGTTTATCGAAAATTAGCGACGGATTAATTCCGTCGCTATGCCATCGTAAATGAAATTTATGAACTTAGCGACGACATATATTCTGTCGCCAAATAGCGACGGCAAATTGTCTGTCAAAAAATCCGTCGCTAAATGGTGTGTCCATTACGACAAAATGTTTCGACACAAAATCTGTCGCTAATTAACGACAGATTGTGCGAGGGGATACATTTCATCGCTATTTTCATAAATTTCATTGATTATAGCAATAAATATATTTCTCTCGTTAATCCGTTGCTAACTAGCGACAAAATAATTTCGTCGCTAAATTCTGTCGCTAATAAGCTGTTTTCTTGTAGTGAAAGTTGCACCAGTAAAAACCTAATTTCTTGTAGTGGTTGAACCCTCCACAAAGGTGAGATGGAAGGTGGTTGTAAGTTTTATGCATATTCACATCATTTCATGCGATTTTTCTTATAATTGAGCAATTATCATCAAAATATGCGAAAGTTTTATGTAAAAGTCACATGATTCCATGCAAAATTTATGCCAGTAAAAATATAATTTTTTTTTAAAAAGAGACTTTCATCGATGATATTTATCGTCGGTTATATCAAAGTTACTAGCGATGGTATTATCGTCAGTTCTTAATCTAACTGATGATATTTATCATCGGCTATTTGAACATGTACGACTTTTCAATTTATATATAACGATAATTATCGTCGAGTTTAATCTATACACGATGATATTTATCGTCAACTATTTTTGACATATATGTTTTTTAATATAAATACAATGATAATTATTGTGGACTTTAAGAAAGAACTAATGATAAATACCGACGGTGTTATTAAATTTACTCAATAGTATTTATCGTCTTATTTAATTGCTATAACCAATGATATTTATCATCAACTATTTGAACACATGATTTTTCATTATCGCTACGATGATAATTATCGTTGACTTTTAAAATATTACCGACGATATTTATCGTCAGTTTTTAATAATATAGGTGACGATATTTATCGTAAGTTTTAATTAGTATAGCCAACGATAAATATCATCGTCTTTAATTCTTATTACCAACAACATTATAGAGCCGACCGATTATATCATAACGTCGAATTTATTTTTAGATACACGATGCTATATAAAAATCATCGTAAAAAGTAATATAAATGACCGTAAATGGTTGATGACTCAGGCGGCGATATTTATCGTCATTGATGTTATTGGTTACCATAAATCATATATTGCTGAAGATAAATATCATCGGCAATGACTTACACTTAATCAGATCATTTTTCGATTTGAATTGGATTGCAATCAATATTTTAAGTCGGATCGAATTTGGATCCCGATCAAAATCCAATTAAATCATATTTAGATGTAAGAAGCATGTTTTGGATGTTTTTTACGGGGTTCAACATTACCACATAAAGTTTTGGATCTGATTTCAATTTTAGATCATCGAATCTTTTTCAGATTCAGATAAGGTGCACAAATGTTGGGTTCATATAAGGCAGGATCTGGCCCATATCCAATCCATTTGCAGCCCTACCCAGCTCAGCTAATACTACGCCACTCCGTCCACATCAATTATGGGTCAACCTAACGTGTTTAGAAACTGAACCGTTGATTAGTGATTAACATAGTTTGGCAATTAATTAAGTTTTGTGTCAAATTCAAGACGCCTGCAAAGAATGTGATCGTTGACTATTATTTATTTTACAGTGCATGATTTTGGACACGTTTGAAAGCAGGAGAATAAAGCCATTGTCTTGTTCATAGGAAACTTCTAGACCAAACAAATTATTGAGTCGGGTATATATGACCCCATCCTGACCCATACCGAACCCAGTAACATGATTTGGTAAGAAAGAAAGAGGCCCCATTAACTACTCAGATCAGATAGGGTTCGATTTGTATACGGTGTCAGATATGGTTTTTGAAATTTTCACACAAATCCAGGTCCTACTTAAGTTTAAGTTAAGATCCACCATTTTTTAATGCATACAAATTTAAAAACTATTAATTTACTAGGAATGATCCGGGTCTGGTTCATGTTATCCTATGGCTTTGCATATAATAGGTTTGGTTGGACTTAGAGGCAGACCAAGGACCAGAACCTCAAATCGGATCCAATACCCACCTATCTGGGTCTGGTGAAGGTTGAACCGGTTGACACCCCTCCTGGCCCTCTGATCTGTCAATTGTGTATTGTGGAGGGTGAGAAGATAAACACCAAAGAAACAAAAACAAATTACTCCTAGATTTTCTACTTCTTGTAAAATATGTCTATTTTTATCATCATATTAACAATTTTTATGAAATCGTTATATATTTTTCTTTCTGTTGTGTATTTCCATGTATTCATCAAATCCTATACATAACAAGCTTTTGCCAAGTTTTTCTTGAGGCAAAAAATATTTATCGGCTATATTTTAAAGTTACCGATAAAATTATTATAACTGGATTTATGAATATAAATACCAAACCGATTCCTCTGCCCACCGCCCTTTACCCTCTCTTCTCCCGGAGTCGACCTCTTCTCTCCCAAACGGCGGCAAATCCTCTCTACACCTCTCTCTCCCTCCAAACCCTAACTCCTCTTTTTCCTTCCTCTTCCCCTCTTTCCAAACCCTAGCTTTCTTCCTCCTTTGATCGACAGAGACGCTCGACCGGCGACAAGATCGATCGACGGCAGTCAACCTCCTCTTCAGGTCTCTCTCTCTCTCTCTCTCTCTCTCTCTCTCTCTCTCTCTCTCTCTCTCTCTCTCTCCACATGCCGACTCGTCTTCGCCAAAATTTTCAGGGGGCAGCACCTTGTTCGCGAGAGCAGATCTTGTGAACGAACGGCCTTGCTTTGTGAGTCGGTTGAGTTGATGCTGCTTGAGAAATAATATGGAAGATTGGGGTAAGGATCTTTAGATCGATTGCTTATTGAGCTGAGTGGGATGGGTTTTATGGATGTATTGATGTAAATAGGTGACATTGGGTTACACCTTCAACGGTTTCTTTATCTATGGGCGTGCGTATTTCTTTCTTATGTGATTAATTGGTCTCTATGTTCATAACAATGTCGTGCTTGATTCTAGTATTCAAGAATAACCAATGTCATCGACCCATATGGGCAGCGGAAGAACAGTCAGAATTGCTGGTCTTATTGATGAGTCCAAGTCATGGGCATGCACAGAACCATGCCAATTGAAAAAGAGAAAAATGAAATAGTTCTATATATGATCTATACATTACATTGAGGCCACTGGTAAAGTTATGAGTATATGAAAGAAACTTTTGGTGTGTGCATGTGTTAATCTGATTCAGTCTGAACTGGTGTTTGTTTTTTTTCGCCTAATTAGATCGTGGTTCTTGATGGAGGTTTTAACCGTTCTTTTTTTTTGACAAAGCCCTGAATCAGTTCCGTGTCTGAGCATGTCTTATTAGGACTCTCAAATCCTGAGGTTGGCCACTCTAGCGGAAACTTTCTCTTGGTCGTTGATTTTGCAACTCCGAATAGCACATTAATCTCATTAAACATATTGGTATGTTTTTCCTACCTCAAGCATCGTCCCAAATAGTTGGTCTCTCCAAGATTGACCGGGAGGACTGAGAGAGAACCAGACAAATGGGTAATTTACGTGCATGGATGGATATCTTAATGCACATTATTCCAGATGGCTTTGGTTATTGAACTCCTTTGTTTTGCAGGGCAGAGCCAGAAATTTAAGCTAGGGTGGGCACATATGCAGGATTAAAAAGAAAACTAATTTCTATGATGATAAACTATACCAGCAAATTGATGAACTATAGTGTCGTATTCATAATTAGGAAGCTTGGTTGAAAGTAAACAACATGTTTTCAATAATAAAGAAAATGATTTAAGAAATGCAAAGTACCATAATAACATGTTTTTATACTTCAAAATTTAGCTTTGTTTGATATAAAGGCCAAAGAAAGTATCTTCCATGAATAAGGCAGTGCTCAAGTTTTAATATTGAAACACATTTAGCAAGATGCTCAAGTTTTAATATTGAAACACATTTAGCAAGATGTGACAAAAGAACACAACCATCACACAAATAAATACCCAATTAATTAGTTAATATTTCAAAAAACTACAAAGGACATCATAAATGTTTTGTAAATAATTAAAAAAAGTACAAGCCACTCAAAACAAAGAGGGCCATCAAACTTATTTAATAACCTAAAATACATGATAATTGAAACAAAAAAACACATGCTAATTGAAAATAAAAAATCTAAAATTCTCATCTATGCTAATTAAAAAAAAACTACAATTCTATGTTTTAACCTAAGCACACGGACTCGGCTATAAGGTCGACACACCCGCGTCGACACGGGTGCGGCTTCCGACACGAGGCGGACTCAGTCAACGCACTGGGGCTGTGTTCATCCACATTTTGGACTCGGTCAACTTTGACCGAGTCTATTTTTGTCCATTTTTAAGGCAAAAGATATATAAAAACTAAAAAAAAAGCGATCTTTTATAATATATATATATATATATATATATATATATATATATATATATAGTCGTGTCTCTGTGTTCAAATTTTTTGAAATTGCTCCGCACCCGTACCCGTACCCATGTGACATAGGTTCTAACCAAAGTCAAGTATTAAAAAGGAAAAATACATAGCACCCTAAAAGCATAATGTAAATGCTAATTGAAAAAAAATACAAAAAGCTTTAAACCTAAATGCTAATTGAAACCCTAATTCTTACATTATCAATTATGCATTTATGCTATTCATGCATGTAGAATGATGTTTAATGTTAATTAAAAAACATAAATACTTAAATTAAAAAATTATTTTATTTAAAAAAATTTAAATACTATTAAAAAACACAAAAAACTCTAAAACCTAATTAAATATTCATGCTATTTAAAAAAATCTAAATGCTATTAAAAAATACAAAAAACTCTAAAACCTAATTAAACATTCATGCTACTTAAAAAAACTAAATAAAAACCTCAATCCTAGCAAACATCACTCATAGTTTTCATATATAAACTAATCGAAACAAAAAATAACAAAACCCCCAAATTTTTAACTAAAATCAAGCATGTGGATCATGTATAATGTTGATTAAAAAATACAAAAATAACTAATTAAAATTCATCTCATTAAAAACCTAAATGCTAATTGGAATAAAAAACACAAAAAGCCTTAAACCTAAATGCTAATCAAAACCTTAATTCTTACGTCATCAATTATGCATTTATTCTATTCAATCATGTAGAATCATATTTAATGTTAATTAAAAAACACAAAATTACCTAAATTAAATATTAATCTTATTTAAAAACAAAATAAAATCTAAATGCTATTTGGGAAAAACACAAAAGCTCTAAAACCTAATTAAATTTTCATGCTATTTAGAAAAAACTAAATAAAAACCTCAGTCCTAGCAAACATCATTCATAGTTTTCATACATAAACTAATTGAAACAAAAAATAACAAAACCCCCAATTTTTTAACTAAAACAAGCATATGGATCATGTATAATGTTTATTACAACAACAACAACAACAACTACGCTTTCATCCCAAAACAATTGGGGTCGGCGATATGAACCAACAAAGAAAATCCTCAATAAAAATATAACTAATAACTAATAACTAATTAATATTTATCTCATTAAAAATCTAAATGCTAATTGAAAAAAAAACACAAAAAAAGCCCTAAACTTAAATGCTAATCAAAACCTTAATTCTTACATCATCAATCATGCATTTATGCTATTCAAGCATGTAGAATCATGTTTAATGTTAACTAAAAAATATAAAAATACTTAAATTAAATATTAATTTTATTTAAAAATAAAATAAAATCTAAATTCTATTTGGAAAAAACCCAAAAAACTCTAAAACCTAATTAAATTTTTATGCTATTTAAAAACACTAAATAAAAACCTCAATCCTATCAAACATCATTCGCAGCTTTCATACATAAACTAATTGAAACAAAAAATAACAAAACCCCCAAACTTCTAACTAAAATCAAGCATATGGATCATGTATAATGTTGATAAAAAAAATATAAAAATAATTAATTAATATTCATCTTATTAAAAACCTAAATGCTAATTGGGAAAAAAATACAAAAAGCCCTAAACCAATATGCTAATCAAAACCCTAATTCTTATATCATCAATTATGCAATTATGCATTTATGCCCTAAACACACGAGAGAGAGAGAGAGTAGACCTTGTCATGTGCACGTTGTGGCAGTTGTTGTTGTGTTGTGGGGCTCGGCTTGCCGTTGTTCATTGTGGGGTCGCAGGCAGGGGCAGAGAGGGGGCCACAACCATAGGTGGGGTCGCGAGGAAGGCAGAGGCTAGGAGGGAATCGAGAGAGAAAGAGAAAGAGAGTGGGGTCGCAAAGAGGGCAAGGGAGAGGGGGCCACAATTGGGGTCGCGAGGAAGGCAAAGGGCCAAAGAGAGAGAAAGAGAGATTTATGAGAGGGACGGGACGGGGGGATGGGTATGAAAGGCCCCGTCTGCCCTCTTTGGGTCGGGCACTCCCCACATTTCTTGCAGGTCAGGGTGGGCAATGATTAACATGCCAAACAGTACACATATTGCAGTCATAAATAATGTGTTGTCTAATGAATATTATGTTTGATGAGTTTTCAATGGCATGTTCCAATTGACATTGTTAATATTGTATTGAGTCCTAAATCATTTTCGGGTGAATCGGCCGATTCCAATTCGGAGCTGAATCAAACTGAATCGGCCAACTTTAAATTCATCAAAGGCACTAAACATCTTGAGTTGTGGTCTATTTTTATGACGGTTTGGGACCAGTGATTCTGCTGGAGGATATGTGGGGCAAAGAAAAATTTTAGAAGCTTCACCCATTCTTTCATATCAGGTGTCTTTTAAAGAATAAGTTGGTAGAAGATTATGAACAAGTAGGGGCAGAGGTTGTTTTTGCTGCTGTAGTCGACCTGAATTTAAGTCATAAATTGAAGCTTGAATGCAATATATGAGCATTTGTTGTATAAATTTCTAGATGTTTGCCGGATTAAATCTGGATTAAATTGCCTACTGTATGGATGATTGATTGTTCACTGTAATCTTGTATGTTTTATGTTATTTCAATAGTTTTGACTTTTGACCAAGGTTGTAAGTATCGGATTGCTACCCATATTGGTCGAGCCCCAAATAAGATACATATTGTATCGTATCATAAAAAAATTATGAAAAATCAGAAAAAATCCAATAATTCTAAAAAATTATAACACATGAAACAATGATGAATTACACAAAATACAAACATAAAATCACATATGAAGCATTTATGTCTCTATGAGCTGCATAAGACAATATCAAACATCAACTATCTCACAAAAACAATGCAAAATATTAAATATCTTGCAATTAAGACATGTCACAAGACTCATACTTTCATATTACATAAATAAAAATATTATGGCAATGGTTGCACTCGATTTTCAATCGGTTTTCACTCATTACTTGTGTGCCCCATTGCCATGCCAGATCATCTGATGTCATCTTTGTTGGAGTGTAGAGCCTGATTTTTACCTTGATCTAAACCTCTAATTTTTGCATATTCAACTCACTTTTTTAGGGTAGTTTTGTAATTTTACTCAGATATTTTTTACCTTAACTCACTTTCTTGAGTAGAAAAATGGTGAAAATGCACTTAGGTACCCCTCTAATGGCCTCTACACAAATGAGGAAGTCGGGCCTCTACACAAATGAGGAATTCGGCTCTCAAAAGGTCTTTAAAATCCAAAAAATAAAAAAACAAATTTTGGCCCTTTTTAAAGTGCATCAAAGGTGTATCGTAGGATACACTGTATATCGTATGATATGGCATGATATAGGTTTGTTTCATATGATATGGGTACGATACACATTCATATCGCAATACGAATATATCATATCGTTTTTGCCTATAATGACAATATGTATTGTACCGTATCGTGCGCTACAGTATGGTATGATACTTACAACATTGGTTGACACTTCAAATCATCACATGATTTGTTTGCAGAATCTGAGGATTTTGAACCTGCACTGCCTGTTCACGTTACTGAAAAAACAAAAGGCTTATGGGATGAAGAGGACATTGAAGATGTAAAGGTGTCCTGGGAAGATGGAGATGTGCCTCCTCTAGAAAAGGTTTTCCTCTTAGCTTTATGTGTTTTTTTATACACTTTTGCTTCTTAACATTGGAAGGGCATTTGGTTTTTCTCATGGCTTTCTGTAAGGGTAGATTTTATTATTGTCCTGCTGATGTGTTGGTTGCAATCATCTGACCTAGTGGTCAGTGTATGGCTGTATGATGCATTCAATAGTTGAAGGTTTGATGTTCTTTAGTATATTCTCCTTTGTTGGAGGAGGATTTGTGTGAAGTTAAAGGCCACTTCCTTTCAAGTTCTTTCATCAATTTGATAAAATACTTGGCAGGGTAGTCTACATTGAGAATAATGCCCTTATTTTGTTCCATGTTTTTTTTTATGAAGGAAATGGCTTTTAATTCTTGCTCAGTCACATAAATGCTTGATAGATCGGATAAATGTTGTACAGACAGAACGCCGGGTGTTTGTTCTGAACTCACCGGCACGTCCCATGCTCATGGCTTTCTGTGCAGGATGCAGTTTTTCTTGTTGGGACCGGTCTGCCCTCTCCCGGGCGCATCCCATGATTCACACACACCTTTAGTGTATCCTCTTGTCTACTGTTGTTAATAGGTAGGCCCGTGAATAGTTGTGTCAAGTATTCCATAGCCATGTCTGTGTGACATTTTTAAAATGCATTAAAATGAATGTGCACTGTGGGGACTTGTCAACTATGATGGCCTGGTTGATGGAGAGACGCACCCCAGGGGGTGTGACTTGTTAATTGACTCTATGAGTCTATGGTATAAGCTTATTATTTTGTCCATGTTATTTTTAATAGAAAACACGATGAATCTTTTATTTTGCTAAAGACAATTTAGGCCTTACTAGAAAAAGTGATAAGTGCAACAACATGAAGGTTAGATAATCCTGTTTGTGGAGGAGATGGAGCTGGAAAGTTGCTTATAATGTGTGAAAATTTCCGCAACTTTTAGTTTACATGGAGTTAAAGGTTATCTAACTCTAGACACAGACCTTAATTTCCTAAGCTGTGAATTAAGAACATGATGCAATACGTGATGCCAGTACAAAGGTCAATCTCTTTTCTCAAGCAAAAGACACCAATTGCGTCCTAAATGTCAGGATGCACCCAATATGACTGTTAGGCTGTGCAACGATTATGACTGTTTAGGTTTCTCTTTCTGGTAGTTCACTAGGCCCTCGTTGAGTTCTCCTTTTTTCATTGGCTGGCCCTTATGAAGATGACCCATCATATGTCGCCCATGACTCATGTTCTCCCTTTAATGTGAGACATTCTTATTTTCACAGTGCATTGTCCTTTTCAAAAAAAAAAAAAATGAAACTCGATGAATTTTATTCATTTGATAAAAAAAGAATTAATGACACTTCTAATATAATCAAAAGATCCTAATTACGATGAAGATCTATATCACATGGGTGCTGCCAGCTGGTGCAGGTGTGGCAGGTATGACATGGCAATTTAAAAAAACATGGGTGTTGGGGTATATATATATAATCTGAATGCAGTTACATTTATACAAATGGATTAAAAATGATTTCAATGTTATTGTATAGTTACTGATAATAACTGTGATAAATTTTAAAGTTTTTTTAAAAAAATCTAAAACTTGAACAATTTTGGACTTAACAATTTCAAAATTGGACCGAAAAGGTCAGGTGCGGGTGGTCAACACCTCTTGACCTGCACCCAGCCATGTCGGGTGCCAAACCTGGACCCTCGCCATTGTTACTCGGTGTTGGTAATAGGTGCTTTGACCCTTTTGAGGAGTTTGTGTGACATAGTTGAAGATCTTTGTAAAACTTATCATTATCTAGAACTCAACCTTGTCAATATCTCTATTTAACCTTAATCATTATCGACCTTTTAGAAACTAGAAACTTCTAATCACTAATTCAAATAGCTATCCTTTTAGTCAACTAATTTAGATTTATCTTCACCTTCCATATAAGATTAAGGCCATGTGTTACATCAGTCCCCTCAACCTGCAGCAAGCTTGCCTGCAATTTAACTTTTAGATATGCCAAGTCACCATATTGTTGTAATCTAACCCAGCCTGAGCCAAGGCAAAAGTCCATTTTCTGTAGTTTTTTGAAATTTCCAAGTACAATTTTTTTGATCAAGTTGAGTTCTTGTCAATATCATCAGCATGAACCTACTGATAAAGTCCATTGATTTCAGGCACCCAAACCAGAACCTTCAGTAGAAAAGAAACTTCCAAAAGCTGGTGGGAAAGGTGGCGGTGGCAAAAAAGAAAAAACTGTAGAAGCAGCTGATGAAAAACTTGCAGATCCTGTTGCAGAAAAGCTCCGGCAACAAAGGTCAATGAAGTCACTTCTTTTGTATATTTTTTTATGTTTCATCCTATGTCTCTGTGTGCATTAGGTGGTTTCATGTTGATTTGCAACCTACCTAGTTCATAAAATTTATAGTCGTCTATGTAGCATGTTTGTTCCTAACAACAAATGGTTACCTTTGCCTCAGGCTTGTGGAAGAGGCTGATTACAAGTCCACAGCAGAGCTATTTGCTCGGAAGGGTGATGAGAAGACTTTGGATAACTTCATTCCAAAGTCTGAAAACGATTTCTTGGAATATGCCGAACTTATCTCACATAAGCTCCATCCATACGAGGCAAGTTTCTGCATCCTTCTGTGATCTTATGCATAGGGGAAGCTTTCTAACACTGACATGTTCGTTTACACTGAATGTTCAATGCAGAAAAGCTTTCACTATATAAACCTACTTAAGACGGTTATGAGACTTTCAATGGTGTCCATGAAAGCAGCAGAGGCCAAGGAGGTTGCTTCTTCCATTACAGCCATTGCCAATGAGAAAATCAAGACAGAGAAGGAAGCTAATGCCAGCAAGAAGAAGCCAGGTTCTATCTCCCACTTCTTTTTTCCCTTTCTTTTTTTGGGGTTCAATGTCATGCCCAGTTGACCTAGATGGAGGCTGCTGGTTGGTCGACTAGCAGGCCTAGTTCCAACTAATCAGTAAGGGCCATTTTTGGTCTTCTGCTTCTCTTTTTTCTTTTCTTTTTTTGACAAGCAAAAAGGTGAAAACGTGAGAGAGCACAAACCTCTCTCTCTCTCTCTCTCTCTCTCGTCATTTCAGACTCTTTGCATACCTTTTTGTTTGTGCTTATCTATTCATCAAGAGTTGTAGTTTCCTTGCCTTAATTACAGTTGCATATGATAATTACGTGTTTGGTTGTCCTTTTGATTGAATTCTTGTATATGGTAATTGTGTAGATTCTTCATTATTAGAATTAGCTGATCATTTCATAATATTTTCATACCTTTTCTTTTTTATTCTTTATTATCATATTAGCTGCAGCATGTTTCTCAATGGTACATCTGTATATGTTTTCCATTTTCTGCTATTAAGTTTTTTCTTGTAACGCACTGCCTTTATTGTTTTCATTGTTCTGTTTATGCAAATTAAACCCGCTGAGTTTCCAGTGGTTATGAAAATATGCCTGCGGTTGTATTGGACATTTAAATTAGATCTACTTCATGGTGCTGTGAGATTGTATTAACATTTAAGTTGTGGTTTATATGCAATTCACATAGTTGCTGATGTTTTTTCATCACTGATTATTAAGTTATTTTAATTTATATACCGTGTTTTAGGACTTGTATTTAAAAGTGTCGGAAATACCTAGTTCACCTTTCAGTTCACATATGCAATCTCCATGGTCAAAAATCTAGGAACTGGCTTTTCTAGCAATCTTTTTTTATGTATGCATGGGATTTTATCATGTGCTAAAAATCAACAGTTCAAAATTTTTGAAGTTTTCTAGATCATAAAAATTCAATCTATACATCAAAAAAAGCAACAAGATTTATCTGTTGGATTTTTTATCATGATGGTTGCCAAATTTGCCAAAAAATGCTTTTTAAATGTGGTTTGGACGGTTTGTGTTGAGAGAGAGAGGAAGGGGCAATGCAAATGAGTCGAAATGGGTTGTGGTAACTCTTTGCTTCAAATGGTTCATTGTTTTGTTTTGTTTTTGAAAAAAAAGGTTCATTGTTGCAATCTTTTAAATTTTGGCTAATAATTGCTTGTGTGGACTTCTGTGATGCAGCCAAGAAGAAGCAGCTCCATGTTGATAAGCCAGATGACGATATGGTTGTTGGTGCATATGATGCGGTTGATGATTTCGATTTTATGTAGCTATTTTAAGTGCATGGCAGCGAAAATTCTTTTTGTGTCAATCATGGGACACCACATCCAGTGAATTGAGTTGTGTGATAAGGTTGCGGAAGTGTTGCCGATTTGTTTGAGGGCTTTCAGATGCAGAGTTGGATGGAATTCTTTGACTGGCTAATAGCCTCTTAGTGGTTGATAAATATAGACATTAAGTATGCTTCTTTGTATCCTTTTCCGAGTAGTGTTTTTGTGATAATAGCCTCTTTAATTTCCAAGTAATTAGCTTCCTAAGATGGAACACAATGGGACATAGAAGCTGTTCTCTAGCATTTGGACTTGCTGTGTTACATTCTTGGCAACATATCAATGAATGCGTCTTTGTGCTTACCAAGTGGTTGTGTTTGATGTGATTTGGTGCGGTGTAAATCGCAGGAAGGTTGACGACGATGGATCAGCACCCATTGCCATCATCATTGGGTCATGATGAGTGTACCATGTTCATGTTCATAATGGACATGTTCTATTGCCTTCATCATCTCCATCTTTCAAACCTGTTGTAAAGGCCCATTCAGTTGCAATGGTCTAGGATGATTGCAGAGCCCAAAATTTGGGGCTTATAAAAAAATCTGCCGTTGCTCGGTTGATGCTGGGTTCGACTGCAGCTGAGCCCAGCTCGCCATGTTGTTTCTTGGTTTGGTTTTGTTTGGCTCAACCTAGTCAAACTCGGTTCAACAAAACTGAGCCAGCTCGATTTAGCCAAACTGAGCAAAGTCAGTCAACCCAATTGAGCCTGGTTTGGTTAACCCAACCAAGCCTGCTATTTTTTTAGCTCAACCGAGTCAAGCTCGATTTGGTCTTAACTGAGCTTGACTCGGTCCAACTCAAGCCGAGCTTGGCTAGGCTCAACCATGCCAAGCCCAGCTCGGTTCAAAACCAACTAAGCCAAGCTTAGTTTGATATCAATTGAGCCAACTCGGTTTAGCTAAGACCAAGCTCAGCTCAGCCAAGCCGAGCCCAGCTTGACTCAACCCAACTAAGCCCAACTTGGTTCTACCTAACCGAGCTCAGCTTGACTCAACCCAACTAAGCCCAACTTGGTTCTACCTAACCGAGCTCAGCTCGGTCCTATCGACTCAAACTCGGCTTGGGTTTGACCCCAGTGCTGTTGTAGTCGCCACCTCTGCCAAAAATATATTTTTAACCATCGCTTTTGTCACAATTTTGCAAAACTACTTGAGTGTTTCAAAGTCATGCATGAACAAATTTTTTATACCTCCAACATGAATACTGACAGTCCAGCTATCACCTATGCTCAAATTTACTTTAGGATCACAAATTTTTGAGGAAGAAAAAATACATGCGATTACTGCATTTGTACGATTATGATATATATATATATATATATATATATATATATATATATATATATATATGTATGCAGTTTTTCATACGCTTGTTTTATTTAAAATTTTGCACGCATTTATTTACAATGACATTTATACGAACACTGCTTTCTTTAAATTATGCATGTATCTATTTACGTATGCTTGCTCTTTTTAAATTACATGTACATCTATTTACGTACGTAGTTTTGTGTACGTTTGCTTTGTGTAAAATTATGCACGCATTTATTTATGATGGCATTTATGCGAATGCTGCTTTATTTAAATTGTGTGTGTATTTACTTATATATACAATTTTGTGTATGCTTACTTTATTAAATTATGCATTATTTACTTACGTACGCACATCTTAATGTGCATACACATGCTTTAATTCACTTTTCAAAAGCATGTGTACGAGATTTTACGTTTGCACACATAGAACATTTTCAATTATCAAACTTTACGAAACATTAACCATGCATGGTTCGAACTTTAAAAGATTGTTAAAAAAGAATAAGTTTGATACATTTCAGAAATACACAGTTGAATATATTTTTTTGAATGGGCAAACACGAGACTTTGATTACGTGGACTCCAGTTACATGTATATCAAGTTTCCCAATACGCATCTGGGAACAACCTAGATCTACCTCGACTTGAGGTTTAGGATATCATTTTTTACGACGATAATTTCTTAGAATATCCTTGTTGGTTTTCAAATACAAAAGCATTAATCTTTTTTTAAAACCAAGTCAATTATTATCACTAATGGACAATAAGACATGAAACATGCTCGTGCACTGATGAATGAGTCAAGGTTTATTACAAACCTCAATATGCAACAATGCATTGTACTATTTTATGCACACATTTTTTGAGATTGCCTTTCCAAGCAAGATGCTCGTTCAATTTTTTATACATGAGCATAATAAATAAGTTATATATGACTGATCAATTAAATAAATATAACTACCCTTGAGAGGTAGATGCTCATGCCTATAATGGCAGGATGGATAGTACCCTAGAAGGGTATTTTGAGCTACTAAGCCGTTAGTGTCAGATTAATTAGGCACATGTGAGGTAATAGGATAAACCTTCTAAACAATAACTTGCAATCCATCTACACAAGTGGACTTACGTTGGAGAGGATAAGTAGTACAAAACTCCATGGAACCTTTGAGTGGTTATTATGCTTCGAGTGACAATGACTCAGTTAGTCTCAACCTATGGAGTTGAGAAAGTCGGACTACCAATTTTATCCTAAGTGGTAGATCTATGTTCTTCTGCAGAAGAGTGGGATGCATCCAAAAAAGTAGTCTATGGAGAATTCTCTCTTAGTACCTATATCGTCTCCTTTGGAGCTGAATCAATTAGTCATTCGAGCATCAATTTACATGAAATAATAAACCTTCAAATGATCTTAGTTTGTATCCATGATTTTGTCATGTGAGTACCCACATGTAGGTTAATATTGAAACAAAGACATGATATCCACACTGCTAATCGAAATGTAAATGATACCACACTTATACAAATTCATAGATCGTTCAGTTGCATGTATTACAATGTGATTGAAGTATGATTAATACATGTATTTGTTTTATATAACTATGACATTGTTGTACCTATCAGGTTTTCATAAGTCTGACCCATTTTATGGGATCCAAGTAATGAGTTGACAACTGCTACAGGCGACAACGCAACGATGTTAAGAATTCATTCTCTCTGTTGTTCGCTCCTGAACACATTTTGACATTTTGACATTTTGTATATGAACTTTTTGTATAAAATTATTTCTATCTAAATCTTTGGTTTAAATCATTATGGGTTTAAATTATTGTGTGGAAATGTGGAACCAAATATGAGACATTTAGAGACCCAATCCATTTACTGGATATTTCGCTTGTAACCCGCCTAAGGTTCGCTAACTTAATTTTTTTAAACAAATATTTTGTTGTACTATCATTTTAATCTAAAAATGATTAACTACAAAATTTAAATTTTTTCCTAAATTTTATAGGAGGAGGATTGGGGTTATCACTCTTTTCAAATACAAATGAGAAAAAAAAAACTAAACGTGTATTTATATGAGATGAAATTTCGTAAGAAAAAAAATTTTGCAAGAAAAAAGAATTTCGCAATACAGGTACATTGCGAATAAAATTTTTTGCAATATCAAACTTTTTCAAATATTTTAGAATTTTGCAATACTTATTCATAATTTTGCAATCCTTTTTGAAATATCATAATCTAAGATGTGATGTGATTTTGTTGACGAGTTTCGTGGGTGTATTATTTTAGCATCATGACTTGCGAAAATAAAAATTTTATACTTGCGAGGGTAAAAGTATCAAGAAAAAATTTAAAACTCGTGATATTGTCCATTTGACAAATTTGGTAAATTGTAGGTCATTTTTTAAAACATGTCATTTTTTCGTACGATACGATCATTTTCTGTATTTATTTTGTAAATAAATTAGTTTGAACTTAGCTTAGCAGGTTTAGTATTCAAATTCTATTGTTTTCAATTTTTACAAATTATATATATTTGTAAATGAGTTTGCTCGTGCTTGTTTAGCTCAAACTTTTTAGGAGTTCGGGCTCTCCTTTTTTTTTGGAATGCAAGTTGGGATTAGGCATACCCCTACCAATTATACAACTATACCATTGGGTTTTGAACCTGCAATGTCCCAACACAAGGTGACATGCACTAGCTACTCCTACCAGACAAGTAGAGCCCCCATTGGTAAGCTCAGGCTCACCTTGGCTCAACACAAGAAATGAGTCATGCTTGGACATGCCCTCTGTTTGGTTCGTGGCTCGTATTACTAAGGGCACAGTTGAAAGTGAGAAAGATGTAGGAAAAGTGATGCAAAATGAAAAATCTGTATGGTTTTTTTGACCCTTTCAAACAAAAGAGATTTTTTCTCTAAGAGGGTTTTTCTAAAAAGTACATTCCTCCATGGGGTGGAGGAATGTCTCCTAACAAGAAAAAATTTATTTTTACACTCCCCACGACCTATCTCACATCTCACCGCCACAGCCACCACCATTCATCTCACCACCACCCACCTCTTCTCTCTCATTTTTTCACGTTTTTCCACTATGTTTTTCTCATGCTACACAAACAAGCAAAAACTTTCTTTTGAAAAACTTCCCGTATCAAAATCTCTCATAGACAAAACTTTCTTTTCCTACGAGAGTTTTTCTCTCTTTCAAACCTATTCCAAGTCAATGGGCATGGGTTTGAGACAAAACAAAGAAAAGCTTTAAAACCATTTAGTGGTGAAATTGTGATCTGTGAAACAGTTATTACAATAGTAGTAGAATTAATAATAATAAATGCCAAGTTGGCTGTGAGGCTTTGTTATTGCTCTTACTACAACTAATAGTTGTACTGTGAGTTTTATATTGGTCTCAAGTTGTCTTGATGAAAAAGTACATTCGTGTACCAATTCATCTAATTAGTTTTCAATTGTCAATTATTACGTATCTACCTTTCCAACTACTCTCTTCTTCACATTTGCTTCTGGAAGCCGTGGTACTTGGTTTCCTCAAGAAGAATATAAGGGGAAAATTGTTTCTTACTCTTCCTTTTCAATAGGGATATCAATGAATCAAATTTTATCCGATATCTGATCGAATTCAATTCAATTTAGTTGCATTTGGTATGCAGATCCATGTCAGATTATAATCGGATGCAGATATAGTTTTAATTTTTTGTTACTGAATTTGAAAAATATCCGAATTTTATCTACATGTAAAAAAGCAGATCTGGTATGAGCTTTTCACCATCTGAATCTGAATCTGAATTAGAATATGTTAGGCCAACATTCGATCAATTGGATATGGTAAGGACTACATCCAGCCCGAATCCGGACTGTTTACATCCCTACTTTTGGGAGAAAGATTTCTCAGTTTGCTTGGTTTGTGACTAAACAATGCAACTTTCTCTTATATTAGGAAAGTACGGATCTTACTTTGGTAATTATACAGTTATTTATAATTTGAATGCTTGAAAAACTATTCTTATATAGAGTAGTCTCGTATGGAAAGCAAAATTTATGAATGTGACATTCTCATATGTATGATTTTACAGATGAAAATTTTCCTTGTGTGTTGTGAAAATCGAATTGAGAGAGAGAGAGAGAGTAACCTGCATATCGTAAAATATTTTGTAACAGAAATGCATAGTTTTTGGAAACTTTCATATGTGAAAGTTTTCCTCCCATTGAAAAAAATGTACCTTTTTCTTATGTCTTGATTTTTCACATCATTTTTTTCCACTTTCAAACATGTCCTACAAGTAGGGTTGAGTAGGGACGGCAGGGAGACGGAGGACAAGGTCTCCACCCCTGCCTCGTCTCAAAACTTTGCCCTACATCCTCTTTTTCATCCCCGCACAGGTTTTGATTTTAACCTCCATTCCCATTTCATGTCCTCCATCCCACGTGCAAACGGGGTGAGGTGGGGCCGAGCCCCGTTTCTCCCCGGTCCACTGCCATCCCTAAAGGTACTTTAGTTATTCTACTAACGGAGATCGGGGGTGGGGTGAGGCAGGCTGGGGAAAAGCGTAAGTCCATACCCGCCTTCATCTTCGCACAGGTTTTAATTTTAACCTTCATCCCTGCTTTCATCCCAGTTTCATGTTCTCCATCCCCGGTCCATACGAGGCGAGGCGGGGCAGGGCCCATTTTTTTTCCCTGTCCACTGCCATCCCTAGGGCTGAGAAATGAGATGAGCCACTCATGGCTTGGATCGTGCTTAACTTGTGGATAGCTCGTTCAAACTCATAAAATAAGCTTGGGAATGTGGACATGAACAACAAATGTCCAGCTCTGCTTGACTAGTATAATCTCCTTAAGTATTAATACTAGTAAATATATTTTATATGATAGATTGCAGTGTTCAATAGCTTTAAAGTTTAAATTGTGTTGCTCCCTATTTTGAAACTGTGGATCTTTTTTTGGGAACAAACCAGTTCAAACTTGCTTCAATGGGCCTGGAGTTTTTTTTTTTATTACTTATAGCTTTGAAATTATGATCTTTCTTCATTAAGGTGGTGTTTGGATGCAACCACTTATCCAAATAAGTGAGAAAAGGTGGGATCTTCAATTATAGATGATAATGTGATTTCCCAGCCTACCCCGTTTATCTGGGTAAGTGGGTACACCTGCTAAACGGGTCAACTTGGGCTTGGTTGGGTCACTAGCCAAGCTTGAACAACTCAAACTCATACATTGAGCTCGTTTACAAGCACTGGTTAGAAGTGCTAGTGTGTGTGTGTAAAAATTGCATTTTTACTTGAGGCAAAGTCCTCATCATTACAAGTTTTAGGGATGCAAATGAGTCGGATTCCAGGTCTGATCCGAATTCCCATGTATTTAGCTGTTCCAGATCCAAACCGTTTGCATCCCTAATGGGTTTGCCTCAGATATTGGACAGCCTGAAAAACTTTTTAATCAGATCTATTAAGATCTCATCCAATTTGTTAAATAGATATTATCAGGTGTTTTAGTCTGAATCCTGTTGGGGCTCCAAATCCAACCCCATACCCCTGTAAAAGCATATTGGATTAAATAAAACGTAACCAACTGGAGTCATGTTCTATCTTAGCATTTAACTCTGAGATAAATCACAGCTTAAATGTAAATCATTTGCTAAAAAGAGATGTAAAAAGCAGAGACTCGGCCTTAGGTTCCTGTGGTGAATTAAAAGAGTTGGGGGTGTGAACCAGTCGGATGTCGTTCAGACCCAGGTAAGTTCGAACCCAGATATGACTTTGAGGTGTGGGTGTTGGGTCCAGACCCATGTCCGATGGGGTCCATATAAGAAAACCATACTTGGATTTTATAAGAATTTCATGAATCAGACCTAATTCATACCCGGTAAAGTAATATTTCTTATCTTTTTGTACTTTAAAAAATCAAGGGACTTGATCAAAATTTGGGTCGGACCCAGGTCTAGTATGAAACTTCACAAACCGTACCTGGCTCCATATACTAATAGGACCCTTTACATCCAATTCGGTTTTTAATAGAACCTTCTTTTATCACCAAACCCTAATCTTATAGTGGTCGTTTACGGGTCCGGTCTAGGTCAAGGCCGATCCATTGGTTGGTGAAATGAAACATTAGAATTGAACAAAATTACAAACCTCCAAGGCGGGGTGGTTTGACCTAGTAGGGGTAGGGCCTTCGCTGCTTGATGGGCAGTCAAGGTTCGATTCTCATGAACGTTGCAAATACGCCTAGCATAAGCCCCAGGGGCAGGGTTCCTAGCCTCAGAGTTTTACGCTTTAAGCAGGACAACTGTAGAGGTATGGCAGGCTGAGCCAGCGCGACCAAGTCTTTGTGCCCGGTGCGGTTTCTTAGGCTCATAATAAAAAACCGGTTAGGAGAGGCTGCAGTATCGTCAACAATCCGTTTTGAAAGAAACTGGTCGACCAACCAAAAACCGAGTCTTCCAGAAACTTCCGCTTGCGGTCCCTTGCACGTTCGTTCAATCAGGCACTCCGTTGACATTTTCGTATTTCTGGTGGGCATTTCGGGTACGTCGAGAACCACGTCACGCGTGTGCAACTAAATGACGTGTCGATCTTCTATTGGACATTATGGGGTGCTCGTGCTCCTATTGGTTGCAGAGACGTTGGCTCGGAGGGGGCCCGCTGACCACCTCCTCCCTTTTTTTATACTGATTTACGGAGCCCTCGATCAACAAGATACCTAGATCGGGGTTTCGAACTCCATAGTTCTGCCGGAGATTGCATTTTCCCGTCGATATTCCGATCCGTTTCAGGTGAGTACTCCCCTTGAATGGCTATTTATCATTAGATCTGTTTTTTTTTTGCCCTCTATAATTGCATTTTCCTTTCGATTTGAGGAAACCGTTTATCCGATTCATTTTCGTTTACTTTGATCTGTCTTTTTCTTTTTCAAAATTTGATCTTCAGCATATTTGATTGAAATTTTGAGTTTTCTAGGGTTTAAAGGACGCATCGCGAGTGACACTCTGGGATTCTATGGGTTTTCTTAGGATAAGAGTTTTTTTTGGATGTCTCGGATCTTGGTTTTGGGGGTCTTGTAGGCTTTTTGATCTGGATCGGCGTTATCTGCAGGTTGTATCGTTCGGTGTGTTATGATGGGTGATAAACAGATTTGCGTTTCATCCTTTGTTATTTTGCTGCTGATTCACTGCTTTGTCGTCGACGCCTCAGATGAGGTGAGTTTTATATCGAACCGATTGGTTCTCATTTGGTTTACCCTTCTTCCTAGCGTAGATTCCGTAGATTTGATGGTCCGGTTCTCTAGGGTTTTAGTATGGCTTTGATTTGGTTCAGTTTTTATTGTCCAGTTGCTCTACGAATCGTTTGATGAAACGTTTGAAGGTCGGTGGATCGCATCTGAGAAGGAGGACTACAAAGGTAGGTTTGTCAAGTCAAAGACCTTAGGGTATCGTAGATTTCTATGTGCATTTTGATTGTGGTTGGTCTTTACATTTTCTGTAATGGTTTAATTAGGCATATGGAAGCATTCTAAGAGTGAGGGACATGATGATTATGGCCTTCTCGTGAGCGAGAAGGCCATGAAGCACGCCATTGTTAGAGAACTGGACAATGCAGTAGAGTTCAAGGATGGAACTATCGTTCTGCAGTTTGAAACCCGGTTGCAGAATGGGCTCGAATGTGGTGGGGCTTACTTGAAATATCTCCGCCCTCAGGATGCTGGCTGGACACCTAAGGAGTTTGACAATGAATCTCCTTACTCGATTATGTTTGGACCAGATAAATGCGGTTCTACTAATAAGGTGCATTTCATTGTGAACCACAATAACCCTAAGACCGGAGAATATGTCGAGCACCATCTTAAGTATCCTCCATCTGTTCCTTCAGACAAGCTTTCTCATGTTTACACCGCAATAATTAAACCTGATAACGAATTGAAGATATTGGTTGATGGTGAGGAGAAGAAGAAGGCGAATTTCCTGTCACAGGATGATTTTGAGCCAGCTTTCATCCCACCTGCCACCATTCCTGATCCAGATGATAAGAAACCTGAGGATTGGGATGAGAGAGCCAAGATCCAAGATCCTGATGCTGTAAAGCCGGATGACTGGGATGAAGATGCACCAATGGAAATTGAAGATGAGGAGGCTACAAAGCCTGAGGGTTGGTTGGATGATGAACCTGAGGAGATTGATGACCCAGAGGCTACTAAGCCAGAAGATTGGGATGATGAGGAGGATGGAGAGTGGGAGGCCCCAAAAATAGATAATCCAAAGTGTGCAGAAGCACCGGGCTGTGGTGAATGGAAAAGACCCATGAAGAGGAATCCAGCCTACAAGGGCAAATGGCATGCACCAATGATTGACAACCCTAACTACAAGGGCATTTGGAAGCCACAACAAATTCCAAACCCCGACTTCTTTGAGCTTGAGAAACCAAACTTTGAACCAATTTCTGCGGTTGGCATTGAGATTTGGACGATGCAGGATGGAATCTTATTTGACAATATTTTGATTGCAAGTGATGAAAAAGTTGCAGAGACATACCGTGAGAAAGCATGGAAGCCCAAATACGATGCTGAGAAGGAAAAGCAGAAGGAGGAAGAGGCTGCCAGTCTCCCAACTGGGCTTGGAGGCTTTCAGGTGACTACTGTTACCTTACAATTTTCTGATAACATACTATGCCATGTGCTGACCTGGTTTTTGTTTCCCTGCAGAAAAAAGTTTTTGATATCCTCTACAAGATAGCTGACATCCCATTCTTGGAATCTTACAAAGTCAAAATCATTGTAAGTGGCTGGGTTTACTCATGCATTACTACATTGAGAATTATTCCTTTCTTTGTGTTCCAATGTATGCATCATCAACTTCTTAATTAGGATACTTGGATCTAGTTATTAGAATGGCCTGAGGTGGTACGGATCTAGTTATTAGAATGGCCTGAATGACTTCTATATTTCTATAAATATTTTGGTACGGATTTTGAAGTCATAAAGCAATATTTTGATCAACTTTGCTGCTTAATTTACATCAAAATACTGATGTTCTGTAGTCTTATGGAAGTTGTTTTAACCTTGTAGTTAGTTTATGCGTTTGCCTATTCATGCATTTTTCACTGCCGTTGAGGTGTATGACTAATGAGTTAATTTACCTCGGTTGAGTTGCAGGATGTTATTGAAAAAGGTGAAAAGCAACCCAATCTTACAATCGGTATCTTGGTCTCTGTTTTGGTGGTCATCAGCACACTCTTCCTAAGGATTCTTTTTGGTGGGAAGAAACCATCAGTGAGTTCCTTACTCTTTCTTCTACAACGTTTTATGTTGCACTACGGTCTTTAGGATTTAATTGCTTTCTCCGTTTTAGTAGTTCCTATGTTTAAGATATTGATCTAGCTTTTTTTCTATAGGCTGTACCCAAACCTGAAAAAGTAAAGAAGGATGATGGGTCTGCAGAGATGGATACAGCTGAGAAGGAAGATGAGAATGAGAGAGAGGACACAGCAGCTCCCCGTCAAAGGAGATCTAGAAGAGAAACATAGGCTTAAACGAGTTGAAATTTTGAACAGAGTAATTTTATCGCTGCATGTTCTCTGTCCTTGACTCTGAGCCTGAGGTAGTAGGGAATTGTAATGTAGATGGCATATTACTGTTATTAGTCTGCTGTTGGTCATTTCGAGGAAAAGCAGTTTTTTAGGTTCTACCAAGTTTTCTTACTTGTCTGTTCTAATTATCTAGTTTTGTACTCATTTGATATCTGAAAAGATTTCATTGGAAACCTGTGGCTTGGATTCCTTTGTGTGCCACGAAATTTTGTTGTGGTTCTAAAGTTGGTATCTGGCTACTGCTTTCGTTCCCGTTAATTGTCTCACTTTATGCTTTTGAAATGAGGCTGGAACAAAGCATAATTATCATTTTTTTTTGTTCTTTTATCTTTACATTTCACCCAAGTTTATGCTGCAATTGCAAATTTTACATCCTATTTTTCACCAGTCTCTTCGTATTAGATGCCTCACACAATAATGCTTGTTATTTGACAAGAAAATCATGCCAAGTGATTATATTCCATCCAAGTTTCAATCATGATGGCTTTAGGCTAGTCTCCAGTGTGGTGCGCTTAGCTGAAATTTAACCATGGTTGATTTGATTCATTATCAGATATTTGGTTGAGGATCATTAAGGCTTGCTGTCTGTGACATACTTTGTGTGCCTGCATACATGTTTGTCTACCAGCATGCTTTTTGTTTGTTGATTAACTGGACGCAAAGTGAGAAAATGAACCCAGAAATTGAACCATCGAATGATCAAGGAGCTATTTTGTGGTGCCTCCTAGAAGATGTTTTCCACTTTGTCAGTAAGCGGTTAGATCCTGTCACACGGTGTGTATTTTTGTTGGCATTGTTTTTGTGGCTGGAACTTGAGACCTCTTGATTGTCTTACGCTGAAAGACTAATTTGCATAATTACTTAATTGTTCTTCCCTCCGTATTCCAATATCTGTTTATGCTTGTGTGATTTTGGTTTATGAACCCATCAAACAGATTCCCGAACTATGATTCTTAAGGATGCGCCAGGCTTCTGCTTAATGTGCAAGTGTACACGTGTAGTGATCATTACACACATGGCGCACATACCTGTTGAGCACACAACAAAGATGGCTCACATAACGGCCTAAGCTATGAAAAGACATCTTGAGAATGCCACGTGACAGCCCATCAGTTGATATGGCCACCTTGTTCTCCCAACCAACCTTGACTTGGTTAGGGAGCCAATTGGACTCCAACTTACCACCATTCCGTTAGTAAAAAAACCACCACTTTTTGTAAATAGGGTTAATCATGGTTATAAAATAGTCTTGTGGCTGACTTTAAAAAGGCATTGAATGAAATAAGACTCGGACGTAAAACTCTTTTCACGCTTCCCCATTCTTCCTCTTCTTTATTCTTTTTTTTCTCTACTCTTCTTTCTTCATCCATATTCTTCTTTTATTTTTTTATTTTCTTGATCGGTTCACAAACCAGACTGAACCAAGCTGCCAATATTAGTCACCTAATAATAAAAACCAACTTACACTAAGGTGAGATCTGAGTTAAACTCAAAGAACGGAGTGAAAATCTTTGTATTTCAAAGAAATACAATTTTTATTGCTTTAAAAATAAAATTAACTAACTAATTATAATAAGTTACCTTCTTGCAGAGGGCTAAAAAAAATAACCTTATTACAAACCTAAAGCTAGAAGAAAAGAAAAAGAATAAAGACAAGGGTCTTCTTGCTTGAGCTCTATCCCTTAATTTGATCTTTACTGCCTCGCTTGAATCCAAGTGCTATTGGTATTTCTTTTTTTATTTGCCTTACAATCATTGCTTACATTTCTCACACATCTTCTGAAGGGCCTTTCTTAGGGGCCTTCAGGAAACCTTTTAGAGATCTCTGAAGGCTCTTTCTAGGCATTTTTGAGGGCTTATCGCACGTACAAATGCTTCCCTATAACATAAAAAGGCAAAAACAAAAACAAACAAAATACAAAAACTATACCTAAAACTACTGATAGTTTTGGCAAGAAAAAGAATTAAAACTAATTCTAACAACTTGTAACAACTAAAGACTTGTAACAATTATTTAACAAACTATATATAAAACAAACTAACTGACTTGAAACAAATTTAAAACTAACTAACTAGTCGTGAAACAAGAAAACCATTTAACTAAATAAAAGATTTTAATCTAATCAATTATGTAATTCCTAAAAACTGTAACTAATTAGAGAACAAATCATGACAAATCTAAACTAACTAATAAAGAGTAAAGGATTTAAACAGTCTAACTACACAAAGAAAATCGAAAATCTAATCTAACTTGTAATGAAAGAGTTAACTAATAAAACTCAAGACAGGCGAGATACACCAGACGCATATACTGCAGCTTCTAACAAACGTGAGCAACATGAATATATCTGATAACGTGGAGTGTGATCACACGTATGGACCTGCTATCGACTAATGATGCCAGTCAGACCTGTTGGCCGAACCTGACTAGCCTAAATCTGATCACAATTCTGCGGGCCAGATCTGGCTACCGATCTCAGATCGGGTCTAGTTTGGTTCTGCCGACCAGCCAGCCGCATGTATGTAGGGGTGGCAATTTCTGACACGACCCGCCAACCCGCCTCTTAGGCGGGTTCGGGTTGGGCTTAAGCCAACCCGTTTAATAAATGGGTCAACCCGCGTAACCCGTTTATTAAACAGGTCGGGTTCGGGTTGGGGGTATGCCAACCCGCCAACCCGGCTGACCCGTTTAATAAACGGGTTAGGCGGGTGGGTCAACCCGCCAACCCGTCTGCCAACCCACCAACCCAACCCGCCAACCCGACCCGCCAACCTGAAAACCCCTTTACCCGACCCAACCCATTTATTAAATGGGTTGGCGGGTCGTGTCGGGTTACCCGTTTATTAAATGGGTCGGGTTCGTGTTTGCCACAGCCGACCCGTTTAATAAACAGGTCGGGTTCGGGTTGAGGTATGCTGACACGCCAACCCGCCAACCCGACCGGATTGCCACCCCTACATGTATGCGGGCTGCTCGATTCCTTTAATCCAAGGCAACACGATCTGGCACACGCTGTGAAATAGTGTGGTATGCAAATCACACAGTGCAGCGTGTTTCCAGATCACATTATTTTCTAGTTTATGTGGTGCAGATTGTGACTTGTAAAAAAAAGAAAACTATATGCGGGTTGTATGATCGAACCACATGTTAGTGCAGATCACAAACAAAAGTTCAATTCGGTGGCTTGAGGAGTACAACTCCACTACACTGCGTGTTCTCTAAACAGAAATCAGAATATTCAATCGAACATAAAAAAAATAAAAGAAAAATACTTACCAAAACAAAGAAAATACGAAACAAAATAACTTAGTGTTGCAATGTATTCAATGGATTTCTATCCTCAATGCCGTCACCAAAAACAAGATTTTGACTACCCTATATACTATGAAACTACAGAAAGTAGAACATGATATAAGCCATGCTTAAATAAGTTTTTTTTTTTCTTTTGCATTCAATAAAATAAATTAAATCTAACCTACATGCAAAACAGATAAGAAGTCAGGGAGAAGAGGCTTACCTTGTGGTTCACCTCCAACGGAAGGGTTGAGGAAAAAAGTGATATTTCTTTAGGTTGCACGTCCTTCCGATCACGGGGACAAGAAGAAGCCAGTGATAATGAGGGTACAAAGTAAATTAGAAGCGAATAAGAAGAACAACCGAGGAAGAAACAGGCCAAGAGTAAAACAGAGTAAGAAGAGAAAAGAGAGAGAGAGGAAGGAAGGGGCTGGCATGAATCCCTAGAGGAAAGACACCCCCTCCTTCTTGAAAATTAGATTTTATACTTAAAAAAAAATTAGGTTACACAACTTTTCTAAAAAATGCCTCTAAATTTTTAAAAATTCCAAATGAACACTCTTCTAAAAACGTGTTTCAGAAAAAGACAATTCTAAACAAAATAAAATATTAGTTGACACTCCTAAGCTAATTGAACTACAAATTGAAAAAATTCTAAACTATCTAAAAAATGCAGGGAAGGTTTGAAATTGGTGATTTTATCTTTATTTTGATTTTAAAGTAGTTTCTCAAAAACATTGACTAGAATGGGTTTTTAATGAATTTTTTCGACAGACCATGCATAAAAAGATGTATATAAAATACAGAAATTATGCATGATCAGACCCCTTTCTAAAGTGATTCTTCAAGACCCATGAGAGCTTTTCCTTTTTATCCCTTTTATATTTAGTTCCTTTGTAACCTAGACCTTGGGTCCCTACCTTTGGTACTGTTAGGAGAGACTCTCTTATACCCTGTTGGCTTTTTTCTAGTCCCTAACAAGGTTGTAAAAGGCAATTTTTCATCTATTGCCACATTTTCACACATGCAGGTATAAGGGGTGACTCTTGAGGCGAGAATCATCTATTTTTTTTCTCTATGCTTGAAGTCTCTGGGCTTTTTAAAAGGGTCCATAATTGACGCTTGCCCAAACTGAATGATGCCCCATTCATCAATGAGCTTGGAGATGAGGTCACCTTCTTCTTATTAGATTTGGGTTGAGAAGTAATCAGATGAAGCATTAAATATCATACTCTCTTTAGGACTTCCAGCTGATAAGTTTTTCCTGGACATGCAGTTTGACTCACATCCTTTTTTGGCCGACTCTTCTTAAGAGAGAGTGCAGGGAAACTGTCCCTTTTGTATCAGTGTTTTTGTGATAGGGCATTGGGGAGGAACCCTGATGTGATTGTTAATTGGTAGATTTAAATCAACCATGTGTATTCGACCTGCTTTCCATGAAACTCCTCTTCCTCGGACCCTCTGTCCTCCTTGATAGTACATTTGGTATATCAGAGGCATCAAACATGAACAATTACTGCAAATGAGGGCTCATGTAATGCACATCGTTGTGTTGGTCAGTTGACCCTTATCCCATATTGTTCTCTTGAACCAGTTCTTATTCGCTTCACATGCTTAAACTACTATGTTATGATCATTGTTGCTGGTCTCCGGCTATTCTCCATTGTCTATGTGGTCTTGAATTATATGCTTTAGGATGAAGCAATCCTCGGTGTTGTGCCCCACACCTATGTGGTATCAACAATACTTAGTTGGATCGTTCTCTTTCATTTGTGGAGGGTTAGACACCTCGAGTAGTTTTAGTAGGACATCCTGTAGTAGTAAATCCATGACCTGTGACTGAGACTGCTTGAACTTGGAGAACGCTTTGTCTCTATCCACATAGGATTGCCTCCTATTCATTCTCATTTTGCTTCTTGGAGGTCTTTTGGTTACATGCCTTTTGCCCCTTCTTGTTGGAGTTCTATCTTGAGGCCCTTAGAAAGTCGACCTGTCCCTTGGACGGATCTGACTTTTTGTAGATGTTATTCTCTTTATTGTTCTTCAGGAACCCATCATACACTCATCTCTTTATTCTTACCTCGATGGTTAGAAGCCTTCTTGATGAGTTTCACATACATTTTAATTTGAGTCATGCTGATGAGGCTTTGCAGAAGTTGAGAAAATTTGTCAATCAGAATGACCAATACATGGAAATTCATGATAGACCCTTTCATCCTGGTTACCGTAGAATATCACTAGTTGATGAATGCATAGGCACCTTCCTCCTTTTGCTTGAGATTGTACATTTGGCTTATGGTAGGAAGAGCCTCCATGTTGAATATGAACCTCTCCATGAACAAATTGATCATCTGCTTGAACTCTTTGATATTCTAAAAGTTCTAGGTGGCACACTATTCCAAGGCATCTCCTTTTAAGCTTCAAGGTAACTAATTGATCAGCCTTGTATCATTGTTTTGATATTTGGTCATACTGCTCATGAACAAGGATAAGTGAGTCCTTGAGTCCCCTTTTCCATAAAACTTTAAGAACTTAAAGGTGTATCATTGTCGTCCCCATACCCTTCAGGAAAAAAATTGTCCATTGAGTATTCTTTCTGGTTTATGTCCATATATCGCATCATTAATGTTAAGTTCTGAACCATGTCTTCCAATGATCTAATCTTTCTGTTCAATTCAGATGACATGGTTTGGAATGGATGGGTCAACCTAGATTTGTGGACTCTCCTCTCTAGGTCGGATACTTGAGACTCTCTCCGCTGATCGTACTCTTCTTTTGGCTCCAGAGTCTGTTTGTTCCTCCTTCTGGCCTCTCTATTTGATTGAGCCCCCTCATATTCTTTCTCTTGAGCTCTTCGGTTAGCTTTGATCTACTTTTGTTATAAATGTTCTTGGATCTCTCTAAGTTATTCCTCCATCCTATCCATATTTTGTTTTGCTTATACTAGCACATCGTCTTCCTTATATGGGGCTTTTAAATGCAAGGTCCTAGGGGTTCGTCTCCTGGTAGACTCACCTGTGCTAGAGCTATCTGTCTCATAACCCGCATGAGAGACTTTACGAGACCAATGGGGTCCCATTCTTTAGACCCAACTTTAAAATATGAGGTCTTGTCATCTTTTGGTAGACTCATCTGTGTTAGAACTACCCATCTCGTAACCCACATGGGAGACTTTACGAGACCGATGAGGGCACTGACGTGAGCTAAACTCAGGAAGCATCAAGGTCTTTTCCCTTTTTTGGTCATCTATAGACTCATCAGAAACATCTGTGGGTCATTTTATTCAGTTCCTCATCGAATATGATGTTTTGCATCCTGTAGATAGGATTCTCTATAGGTGGTTTCTCTTGGATAGATTGAATTTTAAGTTAGTGGGCTTTAGATTGGGTATGCATTATACCCTAAACAATTGTTCACACATGCCCGAATAATTAATGAGAGATTTCAAAAATACTTGGGTACCCTAGAATGGTTTTATCTATGAGGTCTCTTCAGGTTCTAGGTTTTTGGGCTCCATTCCAGGTCCACATCAATATACCCCAGCTAATAACTGATGGGTACTAGTATGAAGAATTCAACTTTAATGGTACCATCACTGATATACCCCAACTAACAACTGAAAGGTACTAGTAGGGAGATCCGATGATCCAAATAATTGGACAAGATATTTAATTTTTTTTGCAATAAAAGAGGGCTCTTTTCCTAGGAGAGAGAAATAAAATAAGGAGCACATGATAAGATTTAAAGAGTATCACACATAAGCCCTTGCTGGAGGTTGTATTTTCTTATTTTCTACATGCGCATCACTTTCTCCAGCAAGGGTCTCTAAAATTATGAGAAAAGCATAAAACCTAAACTTAATGCATGAAACTAATACAAAAGGCCTATATTTGAAACAAAACAAAACAAAATAAAATCAAGGTTCAGGATAACGAGTCTCGAATGTCCAAACAGAGTCAAACAACCAAACGTAGTCGAACATGCAAACTAGGCCAAACGGCTAAAATAGAAAAAGGCCTTAGACGACCAAAGAGCAAAGGACTGGAGGGCTTGGATGGCCAACTCTATGGGAAACTTGCATGGCCTGGATGGTGACAATGCATAATATTTGTATTTTATTTATGCATGATCCATGATAAAATTGCATTAAAAACACATCTTTATCATTGTTTTCGAGAATTTGCTTCGAGATTAAATTTCTGGGAAAAATCACATTTTCTGGTTTGGTCCTGTGTTTTTTTGTATTTTTATTAGTTTTAGAATTTCCTTAATTATAGTTTAGTTATATTAGAACTTACTTAATTATTTTGAATTAGTTTTAGAAAAATATTCCTTTGAAAACACATTTTAAGAAGTGATATGTTTTGGAAATTGAGAAAAGTTATCAGACACTTTTTGAAATTTTGAATTCTAACCTAATTAAAGATTATAAATAGCATGCTTTCAGCTGAAGAAAACGTTTTTTCCAGCAGCCTCAAGCCCTCCTCTCTCTTGTCCCTTCTTTTCTCTTCTTCTTACTCCCTTCCTTTCTCTCCTTACCGATTTCTCTATTTCTTCTTCTTCCTCCTCTTATTCTTCTTGCTTCTAGCCCTTCTTGTCATCGACATTACAGTCTTTTCGTCGGGGAGGTACTTGCTTACAATGGGGATTAGCCACCTTCTCTTCTCATCCAATCTGTCGGAGGTGATCCACGACAGTTTGCTTCTTTCTTTCCCGTTTCACCATAGCTAGTTTTGCATCGCATAAAGCATATCATCGCATGTAGTTTTATTAGATCATTACATCATCTACATATTTAGATTAGTTTAGTTTAGTTTTATTGCATTTGAAAAATAAAAAGAACAAAAATATGTTTTGTTTTGATAGTTTAGTTGTTTCTTGATTTAAACATTAGATAATCTTGATTTAAGTATATCATTAGTTTTAGCATAGGGTTTCATATATTTTCTTGATTCTTGATTAGTTTTAGATTAGTTTAGGATTAGATTCAGTTTATAATAGTCCGCATCAAGTTTTCTTTTATTCAATTTTTACTTTTAGATCATATGAATAGGATTCTTTTATTAGCCAATTAGTTCTTGCATCATTTTCTGAAATTTTACTTTGTCGTTAAGTAGATCCAATTTATTTGTTTAAGTATAGTATTAGGTTAGTTTATTTAGTGTTCAATCCATGTTCTTGAAGTTTTTTTTATTGCTTTCGTAGTTTTAGTTAGTTATTAGATTTAATTAGAAATCGTTAAATAGAATATTTAATATATTTTTTAATTCTTTTAATTCAGTCAATATACTAGCATTAGTTATTTTTCTTATTGATCATTTAGTGTAAATTTCAATTCTAGAATCGTTACTTTTAATGCTTAGTAGATATTAGATTGTTATTTATTAATTGTCATTTTTTTAGAACTAGTTTTAGCCAATTTAATATAGCGTGTAATTTTTGTTTGTGTTATCAGTCATTGATGTCATGTTTTTGTTTTATTCCAGCATGTAGTATGATGGTTAGTTAGAAAATAGCATTGCATTGTCACTAATGTTTTAATTAATTGTTTAATGGTCAGCCAATTCTTGCTTTTATTTAAGTTATTTACTTAGTTCATTAGATTAGGTAGCTAGGTAGTTTATTTTCTTGAGTTCCAGCTTTGCTTAGTATATTCGTAGACCATGCGTATGATTGTTAGTTCTTAGATTGTGCAGTTTGTTATTTATGTTGTTATCCGTTTAGCTAGATTTTTTTATCTTGCATTTTGTTTAATAAGTAGTTTTACATTATTCAGATTAGCCGATTAGCATAGTTTCTTGTTTGCCATTCTTTCTTAGTTCTTGTTAATTATTTTTATCAACTTATTAGTATTAGAGTAAAGTAATTAATTAGTTTGTTATGTTCACCTGATTGTGTTCATATTCATTTAGTTTAGTTAATTTCTTGATTGCTTGAATTAGTTAAGATTAGGTTGTTAGTAATCAGTTCTTGAATTATAGTTAGTTAGGTTATTTTGCTATTTTGTCTTTTAGTGTTAGGTTGTTAATAGTTTTTTCATAGTTAGCTTTTGTTATTAGTTTGTTTTAGTTAGTTTAATTCTTGTTCTTGCTAATTTATTTTTGTCATTAGCTAATCAATTCTTGTTTAGTTCTATTCATATTGCTTTGTTTTGTGTTTTTTATTTTTGCAGAGAAGCATGTGGATGTGTGATAAGCCCCTTTTCATGCCCTCGAAGTGTCTTCTGAGGTCTCCTCAAGACCTCAAAAGTGCCCTTAGGAAGCCCCCAGAGAGCCAAAAAAAAACATGGTCTACACATAGACATAGAGGGAAGGACAAAGAGAAGCAAATCAATTCAAGAAGAGACTAAAGCCTTAAGCACTGAAGCTTTTCTTTTATTTTAGATTAGGATTTCCTTTATTTTAATTCATTTGGGTTTGTAATAAGGCACTTTAATTATTTGTTTAAGCCTTCTGCAGGGGCAATACTCTCTTGTTTATTTAGTTAATTAATCTTTTATTTTTTACGGCAATAAAGCGTAGTTTAGATTATGTATTTGAATACAAAATATTTTCCGTTCCCTAAGATCAATCCAGACTCCACCACTCATGCGAGCCAATTTTCCACCACTCATGCGAGCCAATTTTTAGATTTTTGGTGTGTGGCTTTCAGTTGATTTTCATTAAAAATATTGCTTTAAAAATTGTTTTCATAAAACTCACACCAGACGGCCAAGTCTACAATGAGGTCGCAGGGCCAAGATGACCAAGTCTACGAAAAGGATCTGCAAGGTGTGGACAATCAATTTGCAGAAAACTGCAGGGCCTGAACAACCATGTCTGCAATGAGGTCGCAGGGCCAAGATGACCAAGTTTGCGAAAAGAATCTGTAGGACCTAGATGGCCAATCTGCAAAACTAAAAAATGTGAGAAAGGAAGATTATGGTCAGATGACCAAATCTGTCAACAACAAAGTCTGGTTGTACAGACAAACTTGTTAGTAACAAAGTCTGACTGGATGACCAAACCTGTCAAAGACAATAGAGTGGACGGCGAGTAGGCAATACACACAGGGCTTCAAACGACCAAAACTACGGAAAAAGAAAGATAGACAATTAAACCTAATTTATCCATCCAATACAACAGAAAATATTATGGAAAGCAGAAACAATGCAAAAATGTAGACAGACCCTCGAACTGCCAGTCTGCAAAAAAAATAAATATGGACGGCTAAACTAGTTTAGCTATCCAAACCGAACAATAATATTTTTAAGAGTAGTAAAAATACAGGAATGCAGACAAACCCTAAAAATTCTTGACATGATAAGGAAACCCCAATAAAAAGATGAAGGTTAAATATGGTTTCTACAACTTTTGGTAGATTATACAAAATCGAGTAAACAGAGATCCAAATTAATTATTCCCAATTGCTTATCGTAATGCTTAAGCCTCTACCAAATTACTAATCATGATGAGTAATTACTAAGACTTGATTTATGATATTTGATGCAGGTTAATTAAATATGTATCTTGTATAATTATGCATGATCTTGAAGTAGATGAATGTATATGTACAATATATAATTGTGTGACTAAATAAATCATATAATTGATATGTTTGCATAACAGTGTGGGGTCGATATGCCCTATGAACGATTGTATGTACATAGATGTGTATGATGATCGCATAACATGAAAGATGGTGTTATTTTGCATATATACAGTGAATTGCATATGATTGTATGCTTGAAATATTGCATGTATAAGTATGGATGATTAGTCTATCATTATTATGATAATGCATGTTGATTGTGGTTACTCATAAATTATAATGATAAAGACTAACTGAACGTATGCTTGTTAATGCTATATGCATATGAACCCTGTATGTGGTTGTATGTTTGCATTGACACATTTAATAAGAGTGTCAATCAAAGAAATAAAATATAAAATTAATTCTCTTGTGGCTTAATGAGAGAGAGTAAGCATGGTACAATGGGTGGCGATGTTACTCAAGCACGAAAGGTTGCTTTGTCTCCCACCCACAGAGTTAGGAAACTACCATGACTTGTCAGTAGTGTGGTAGGTAAGACTTATGAGAAAATACGGATATATCAGGTTGTGGAGATTGAGAACTCTCTCAAATTTATTGTCTCTTCTCCATAAACATGACCACTATTAGGGTGTAATGCAAGTTAATAAGTCATAATTATATGAATGAAGAAGCCTGGGTCGTACCTCCAAAATTGGGTAACTCTGTGTTATACCCAAAGATGATTGGTAAAGCAAAACAAGTATGTAGATTGCATTTAGTTAGAACATCACATGCATCATTTAAGAAAGAAAATAATAATTGAAAACAATAACTTATTTATGCATGAAGGACTAGTACAACTAAAATGGTAAGTTCATGTATTATATAAAAATTCATGCATAAGTATGATTTTGATTCAATGTTGCAAACCGTAACATAAAATGAATGTGCATGAATATATCTTGAGGTTATAATATTTCTAATTTATAGCATGTTGCATGATTATTGACTGCTAAGAAATATGCAAGATTTACATTGGTATGTTAGATGCATTTTGAGCAAGGTTATGCCTTAATGTATGCCGATATCATTCATGGATGTAAGGATGTTTATTTTCAACTCAGACTCGGGTTGTCTTACTCCCATTAATTTACCAATTTTAGGTTCTAAGGAGGTTGAGTGATTTTCTTCTACGTAGTTGTGACGTTGGACTTTATTTGCTAGCTGTCGAGGTGGTCATTTTTGTTTCCTCGTTTTCGAAACTTTTGGTTTTGGACATGATGTTTAGTGGTAGTTCTAGATTTGGACCGTTATGAATGATTTAAACCATTATGGATGATTTAATGTAGTTCAATTCAATTAATGATGATGTATTTTTCTTATTGTAGTTTAATTAGTAAATGGTTTGGTAAATCAACTATGTTAATCCCAAATTGAATGTTTTTGCTGAGTTATATAAAAAAAAATGAAAAATCAAGTTATAAATCGAAGGTGTTACATCTTATGGGTCTCACAAAGTAATTTTGAAACTCATGGCTTGGCTGGATTTGATTGTCATGTTCCTGATTTTCAAGATTTGAGATTTTTGGGAAGTGTTCATTCTCAAGTTATGTGATAAAGTTTTGGACTAATTTTATATTTGGATCCATTTCAATCGATTCAAATTTGTGTCGCTTTAAATACGCCCACGTGCAATGACTAAAATCGTCAACAATTGTGAAAATATAATGTACCCTAGATAATGAAGGAGTTTTGTATCCACCTCATATATTATAGTGAATTAATTGATGCAGAGCGAGTGTAGTTATAAAACTATTCAAAAATAAGGATTGGGTTTGTTTGGCCATATGACAAATAAAACATTCATCATAAAATAAATGATAGTTAATCATCTTGAAGTTTATCAATGTTTCAAGTTTAGCATTGGATAAATGTCCTAACCGAGAATGTCATAAAGAAGAAAAAGATTTTGAAGATGCACTAAATGCAGAAATACCATCCATCTCGAGAAAATATAGCATGTTATGCAGACGACCCACTCCAATCTTCGTCTTTGAGTGTAGGTCCTGAAACCAACAATAATAATTGTTAAAAACAACACAATTTAAATTTTGGACAAGTTTATTTATAGATATGAGATTGAATCAGAAATTAAGAACACACAAGACATTCTTCAAGATGAAATTGAGAGAAATATTGACATTTCTTATGTGAAGTCACATGTATAAGCTCAATTTAGTAGATCGAGGGGTGGACAAGAAATAATAGACAAATTATTTAGATTTGACAAATCATTGGCAATATGATCGATAGCACCTATATCTATGATCCAACGTTGGGAAAAGGATAAAAGTGTGGAATGAGAGAAGAGATTACATATTAGGTTAACTTGTGGGCTACCACTACAAGAAAAATGTGTATTAGTGACGGACACTATCCATCGTTAATCCGTCGCAAAATCCATCCATAAATAGTTTAGCGACGGATTCACGATGGATAGTGCCCGTTGCATAATCTTGGTCGCTAATTAGCAACAGAACTAATTTATCGCTACTTTCGTCACTAATTTGTGACGGATTAGCGACAGACATGATTCGTCACAAGTTCGTCGCTAAATAAGCATTGATTTGGGTTTGCGATAGATTATATTTCATCGTTAATTCCATCACTAAAATAGTAACATAATTAATGATGAAATGTAATTCGTCGCAAACCATCAAAAATTCATCGCTGATTATTAGCGACGGATATTATCCGTCGCTAATCCACCGCAAAATTTTAAAAAAAAAATTAAAAAAAATAAAAAAAAAGAGCCCCGAGGCGTGCGCCTCATACGCCTTGAGGCGCGCCTCAAGCCGAGGCATACACGCCTTGAATTTTTTAATCAAATGAGGGTCAAAGTCCTCATTTGACCAAAAATTAGGGTTTTTTTTAACGCAGTTTTAACTATGAAAGTCCTTCCAGCTCTTGTTCATTGAGATAATAACATTCATATAACTATTTATTGGGATAATGGCATTCATGTGACTATATCTTTATATACCAAGCTATTCATAGCTGTTAATCATAGATCTGTTCAAAATGATTTTCAATAACAGATTATGAGCTCTACAATAACTGCCACTGCCACTGCCACTGCCACAATAATCAGGAACATCCACATCAATTCTTAAATAAGAAAGGGAGTATTATATAGCTTCCAGCAAAAAAATTTATAATGCACAACAAACCTTTTTATTTTCAGACTTACCCTGCTCAAAATCCTTCTCATAGGCGTTGAATCATAGAAGGTCATTGGTGCACGAAAAAGAGACTTCAATAGCTGACCAAATAATGATTTTGATGACTGTAAGCCCAAGATAACCACAAAAAGACACCTAAGAAATATAAAAGCAGAACCACCAAACCCAACGATTGAGTAGACAGAAATTAATTGCAACATGCTGACATGAGGATTGTGAACATTGGCGGCCATCCACGAATTCTGTAGGATTTGAGTGACAACAAAGGTGAGATGTGAAAGGGCAACAAAGGAGAAGTAAACGAAGCCTTTGTTCTGATTCAAATACTGAATCTAAGGCTTAAAATTCTGAACCCATTGTCTTGGTGTGCATTAACAAGGTCTTGAATTTCTGCACTTGATTCCAGCAACTCGTGATAAGGAGAAGCACGGATGATTTCTCCTTCTGACATTAACTGGCAGCAACAATAGACAAGTTCAAGAAAAAGAAAAAGGGTTTTGCTTAAACAAAAGGGAACACAGACTCCTGAGAACTTATAACCTGTATAGATAGCCAACATGGCTAAGAGGCAAATATCAATTGAATGGATGAGAGATATGCTTAGTTATTCATGTTTTGCAAAATCAGCATAAAACTAAAAAAGAGGCAACACTCATGGCAAATTTTGCAAACTACCATAGCACAAATCAGTACCAAGGAATGCTGACAAATCCTACTGAATCAAAACTATCACTGCATCAAAATCTGTCGAGAATCTTAGTCCAAATTCCTACACCTGCATATTTAAGGGAAATAAAAATTATGTTGGCAGCTTATAATGGAAATACCTGGTATATGATCTGATCTGAAGCAAGCTTTATCATAATTTCTATTTTTTCCATTTTCACATATATTGGATCATTGTACTTGCAAAAGAAAACCTGCCAGTATCCAAACTTTCATTATAAATAAGATGAATTGACCAATTGACCTGGTTCGGTGGAGCAAAATTGAAGGACCTTGATTTCATGTGCAACAATAGCAGGCCGCTGAACAATAAGATTGATATTTCGTAAAGCAACATATTGTATTTCTGGTTCTGCAGAAAGAAGAGTCACTAAAGGTGGAGCCATTTAATTGTAAAGATTCTGAACAACATCTATACTAGTAATCAATTCCATCTGTTGAAGAATCATCTGCAGCAAACAGAAAAGATGCAAAAGAATAAGTCCAACCAGTGTTATTAAAAACGCGCCTCAAGGCGCAAAAAGCATGTCTCGCCTCGAGGCAATGGCCTTTTTGCCTTGAGGCGCACTTAAAAAGCGTAAAACCCTCAAGGCGTACGCCTCATGCGCCTTGAGGCGAGGCGCGCCTCACCGTGAGGCGCGCATTAGAAAATCCGATGGGCCCAGACCCGAGTCCGACCCGGACCCGGACCCAGACCCGTATGCTCGAAGGTTCGAGAAAACCTATGTCTTTAAAAAAGACACAGGCGCCTCAGGCGAGGGGCAAAAGCCCTTGCCCCTTCTCTCTTCACTCTGTCCCCTCTCGTCCCCTGGACCACTGTCGCCGGCCACTACCCATCACCGGTCATCGCCTCTTCCACCTTCTTCTTTCCTATGCTAAGAAGGCGTCGACGACCCGCCAGCCACCACTGTCTTCTTTTCTCTGTTGCGAGGGCGCCAACGACTCACTGCCACCGTCATCCATTACGGCGACCTCAACTGACTTTCCTCTACGTTTTTCGATGACGTCAAAGTCATCGCCGCCAGGTAAACCCTCTTCTTTACTTCTTCTTCTCTGTAAGGGGTCGACCGACAGGGGGCGGAGCCCCCTGTTGTCGCCTCTCGTCGGCACGAGGTCACCCCTTGCCTTTCTTTTGGGATCGACCGACAGGGGAGTGGTGCCCCCTATCGTTGCCTCTCGTGGGCAAGGGGTTCCCCCCTCTGCTTTTCTCTCTTGGTCGACCGACAGGGGGGCAAAGCCCCCTATCGTTGCCTCTCGTCGGCAGGGGATTACCCCATGCCTTTCTTTTGGGGTCGACTGACAGGGGGGCGGAGCCCTCTGTCGTCGCCTCTCGTCAGCAGGGGCTTACCCCCTGCCTTTCTTTTGGGGTCAACCGACAGGGGGCGGTGCCCCTCTATCGTCGCTTCTCGTGGTTAGGGGGTCCCCTCTCTCTGCTTTTCTCTCTTGGTCGATCGACGGGGGGGAAGAGCTTCCTGTCGTCGCCTCTCGTCGGCAAGGGATTACCCCCTGCCTTTCTTTTGGGGTTGACCGACAGGGGGGCGGTGCCCCCTTGTCGTCGCTTCTCGTGAACAGGGGTCCCCCCCCTCTGCTTTTCTCTCTTGGTCGACCGACAGGGTGGTGAAGCCCAGTGTCTCTTTCTTTTTCAATAGGGGGCTTCGCCCCTTGTCGCTCACCTTGTCGTCAAGCAGGGGGCTTTGCACCCCCCGTCCTTTTTGCTTTGCCGGCAGGGGGCTCCAACCCCCCCTGCCATTTGCCTTGTCGAAAGGGGGGCTCTGCTCCCCCCCCCCTGTGCTCCTTGCTTTGTCGACAGGGGGCTCCAACCCCCCCCCCCCCCCCCCCCCCTGTCGTTTGCCTTGTCGACAGGATGGCTCTACTCTCTCTTGTCCTCCTTGCTTTGCCGGCAGGGGGCTCCACCCCCCCTGCCATTTTGCCTTGTCGACAAGTAGCGAGGAAGGAAGCTGATAACTGTGACTGTTTGCAGTGTTTGCTCTCTTATCTCTCTCTCTCTATTTATCATTTTATTTAGTTGTTCTGTCATTTTGTAAACAGAGTGATGCTTCTAATTCATGTATAATTTTTAACTTTTAGTTGTTCTGTCTCTCCTCGAGGATTAGCCTGTTTCAGGCCAATGTTATAGGCCTTGGATATGTCTCTCCATGAACATGAACATGAACATGAACATGAACATGAACCTGCTTTTGATTAGCTTAGGCTGTTATAGGAGTCATTCCACTCGATGTTGGGTTGTACAATATACTTCTATATGCATTGTTAGTAATTTATCGTTAATTCACATATCAAATCTGCCTAAATGTTGGCATTGTTCATCTTGGATTAGTTAACTACTTGTATCCTTACTTTTAGTTGTTAATTTGTGTTTGCATTACTACTAATAGTTCTCTGCATCGGGTGTCTTATTGTATGCTGATTTTTAGATTTCTTTAAAATTTTGAATAAACATGACAAGTTTTGAATGTGGTATACATTTTTTGCATTTGTTTTCATGTAATGTGGTCAGCAGAATACATGATGTTAATATATATTTTGTTATATATATTTTTGCAGTTGAACAATGGGAAAAGATGTAGGATGGGATCATGGAGTTAAAGTTCCAAATTCTACTAAAGATCTCAAACTCGTTGGACATGTAATTTGCAATTACTGTCATAAAGTGACTACAGGAGGCATCTATAGGCTAAAACATCACTTAGCTGACACAAAACATAGTGTAAGCATGTGTGAAGTTGTTTCACCTGATGTGAAAAGATTTTTTCAGAATCATCTAAAGGATCAGAAGTAAAAGAAAGAAGAGTTAGAACAAAACAAATTGGATATCAGAAGAAGTGTTTATTTTAGATTATCAACAGGCGATAATGTGAATAAAGAAACTAGTAGATCATGTAGTGATGCAAAAACAAGTACAGGTGGTCCTGTGAACCTTTTTGTGAACAAAGAAGCATGACAAACCACAATAAACACTGCTTTCAAAAGGGATGAAAGAAAAAATGTATGTCATGCCATTGGTAGATTTTTTTTATGCAAATGCCTTGTCATTTAATCTTTGCAACAGTCTATATTTTGGTGCAATGGTAGAAGCTATTGCAAATTATGGGCCAGGGTTCAAACCGCCTTCTTATCATGAGATTATAACATGAATTTTGAAGGACGAGGTAGATTGTACTCATGAAATTTTAAAAGAGTTCAAAAAAGAATGGCCAAAGGTTGGTTGCAGCATTATGGCAGATGGTTGGACAGATGAAAAAGAAAGAAACTTAATTAATTTTCTTATGAACAACTCATCTGGGATAATATTTTTGAAGTTTGTTGACATCAGTGACATGAAAAAAACTGATGCAAATTTGTGTAAGTTGTTTGAAGAAGTTGTTAAAGAAGTTGGTGAAAGTAATGTGGTGCAATTCATTACAGATAATGCACCAAATTATGTGGCAGCTAGGAATATGTTAAAAGAAAAAACATGTTTTTGGACACCATGTGCAGCACACTGCATGTGTATTAAATTTAATGAGAAAATTTACAAAGAAGAAAAAACTTCTGCATCCAGCCGTCACTCATTTTGCCACAACATATCTTACACTTCATAGTATTGGATGTTATAAGAAAGAGTTAAAGTCGATGTTCTTATCTTCAAATTTTAGATCATCTAATTACTATAAGAAATCTGATGCTAAGAACATTTCTTATATTTTTCTTAATGATCATAAGTTTTAGGCTGTCATATCATATGCAATTAAAGTTACACTACCTCTCGTGAAAGTGTTGTGACTAGTTGATGCAGACAAACCTGCTATAGGATTTTTATAAGAGGCAATGGATAGAGCGAAGGATGAAATTGCTTCAAACCTTGACAATGTCAAAAGAAAATATAAACCTATTTGGGATATCATTGATAGACGATGGGACTTGCAACTTCATAAGCCTTTGCATGCAGCTGCCTATTATTTAAATCCACATTTTCATTATGCTGACAACTTCAACCCTGATGGAGAAGTTATGAGTGACTTTTATGATTGTGTTGAAAAATTAACTTTTGATGCAAATATTCGGTTGAAAATTACAACACAAATCGATGCATTTGAAAAGGCAAAGGGGTTGTTTGGCAGAGAGGCAGTTGTTACAACAAAAAAAATTAAAAAGCCCTGGTAAGTTTGCAATTATGTTGTTATTTGTCAATATTTTTTTATGTTTTTGTTAATTATGACATTCTTAATGTTTTTATCATTTTATTATTATTTTATTTTAATGCAGCTGATTGGTGGAGTTCATTTGGGCACGGAAATTCTGAGTTAATGAATTTCGCAATTTGAATTCTAAGTTTGGCATGCAGTGCATCGGGTTGTTAGAGGAATTGGAGTACTTTCTCATTGGTTTGTGACTTTGTATTTTATTTTTGAAATACATTTTTATAAGTTTAATTATCTTATATTTGATTGTCAATGATTTGAAATTATAGGTGTATACAAAACAAAGGAATAGACTTGAACAAGCGAAGATGAATGCATTGGTTTTTGTAATGTACAATATGAAATTAAGAGAGAGAAATATGAAGAGGAGGGCTACCAAAGACCCTATATGTCTAGATCATATAGACTCAGACGATGAGTGGATTGTGGAGAAGGAAGATCCAGTGTTGCCAAGTGATCCCAATTGGTTGGAGGATTCATGGTTGGATCTGAACTTCGACATAAATGCCATTGAGCATGTGCCTATTGAAAAAGTCACTTCAGCTCATGTTTTACAAAGTGGTTCTAGGCAAGACATGTCTTTAAGAGATCGAGGTAAAGTTATATTCCTTTTACCTAGCTATGAATATAAATATATTTTTTTAATTACATAACATAAGTATTTAATACATGATTTTTTATTGAAGGAAAAAGAAAAGCAAAAGAAGTAATTGAGGACGTGGATGAAGAAAGTGTAGATGATAAAGAGTCAGAGAATGAAGATGAAGAAGAACCTATTTATATGGATTCTTCAGATGATGATATTGAAGACTTAACTATTGATGATGACGAGACATAACAATAGCCTAGGCCCTAATTCATATCCTAGAGCTATTGGCCATTTATTTATTTTTTGGGTCTTTCAGTTGTAATTGTGAATGTTAACACTCTCATTTTGAAGAGTTCTGGACAAATACATTAACATGTGGTTGTTAATGTTAACATGCATTTTCTAATTATGACATGATGTTGTTAGTGCTAATATGCATTTTGTTGTTAATGTTAGTTCTTTATTGAATGAATGCTCATATTTAATTTCTTAGATACTTACATAGATCAAGTTGTTGCATTAATGTTACTTTTACATGTTAATCTCATATTTTCTCGTATTTATTTGAGATTTTTTATTTCGTGTTGGTTGGCGCTTCATCAATAAAGCATTTCTTATTTATTTATAATTTTATATAATTTTTATAGTTTTTTTTAAGTTTAAATTTTTTTTTTTTTAGGCTTATGCTTTGCGCCTCGAGGCTTACGCCTCGCCTCAGATTTTGGTGGAGCGCCTCGCTACGCCTCAACGCTTTTCACAACACTAAGTCCAACTAAAATCAGAATCTGTTAGAGGAGGTTAGGTATTAGGCTTCCGAGAGATAATTACCAGAACAAGAACATAAAAGCAAACAACTGTCCAGAGACGACTACTACAACAAAAACATAAAATCAAACGATCTCTCTACAGATCTATGTAACATGGACACTACATTTTTTGTTCCTCGATCATACCCCTATACAGCCAATCGATGTAGCCAATTCAGTTGTTCGATTATTCTCCTTATTTGGGGCAGAGACAAGTTGCTCCTCGATGATAAACTCATCGTTGTATACTCTTTCCATGACGTCCTGGTGATTAGAATCCCGATGGTCGATGCCAGGGAGCCCAGCCCTTTCAAACATGGACTCAACGTCGACATTGTTCTTGATGACAATGTAGAAGCCTGTGATGGAGGTTGCTGAGACCGAGAGATGGATGCCTATCGCTACCTTACCGTACTTCTTCATGAGCTCTCGGAGACGGCCTCCAAAAGCCATTGTTTACCTGAAAGCCCAACTCAAACAAGAAGAGTAGAGGATGAGAAAATAAGTGGTGCAAAACAACTCATCCCCAACTTTGCTCGAGAACAAATGCATTTCATACTCAAATTCTAAGAAAAATCATACCTCTTCCAAATGTGGCTAAAATGCTAAAGAGAAATGAGCGAGAAAAGACAAGGGATTGAAAGGGGGAGCGAGAAAAGGCAGCCCTCCAACTCCACCATCAATGGCCCGATCTTTGTCCAACTTTGGTTACCGATTGCCTTCGACTGAAGCTCCTCCAGCGGCACATCGCTGTATTTCTCAGCAAGGGGATCAGTCTCCTCGACAGCAGAGGCTGAGGCAGCCTCTTGCTGACGCTTAAGCTTCTCGGCCTTGGTGGCTTCCTTCTTCGCGGCCTTCTTGCTTAGGGCTTTTCCTTCCTCCTCGACGAGCGAGAAGGGGTCATCGTCGTCGCCGGAGATGACGCAGACGATGATAGAGTCGACCTGGGGGAGGAGGGAGGCGAAGCGCCCTAAGCGTAACGAGAGAGAGGAAGGGAGAATTTAGCACCCTAATTTGGTAGCTTTAATAAAAAATTAGCGACAGAATTAGCGAGGAAAATATTTCATTGCCAATTCGTTGCTAATTAGCGACAGATCCGAGACAAAATATTTCTGCTGCTTATGCGTCGCTAAATTGATACGGATTTTGCGACAAAAAAAAATTTGTCGTCAATTTGTCGCTAAGTAGCGACGGATTGGCGATGGAAGTTTTTCCATCGCGAATTTCACAAATATTTCGAAGGTTAGCGACGGATAGTTTTCTCTCGCTAATCTGTCGCGAATTTGTGATGAAAAAAATTCGTCGTAAATTTTCATCGCTAATCAGGGTTTTTCTTGTAGTGTACCTTGATGGATGAATGATCTTAGCTTTTCATACTCATCACGAGTGAATTGGTGAATTGGGGTACCGAATTCGTGGAGTTGAGAATACTAGAGACGACATAAGCATTAGAACTGGTTTGAGCATCAACACCGTTGGCATTAGTTTGACCACTTGCTCGAGCACCAAATGACACCCCTTGATAACTTGAAAAACTGTGGGGATAGAAGCACTTTGCCATCACTCCTTCACATTGCTCCCTATAGATCGCTCTGCTCTAATACCAAGTAAAAAAAAAATGACATCTAAGAAAAACATAGTAGAGAAGTATTCTTTATTTTTCTATTGATCTTTTACAAATTACATAATACATACAATGCAAAATAAAAGATAACAACAAGAAGTCACCGACTTCTATTATATCTCTAACTCAAGAGATTCAAGATAATCCCTCTTTTATCACTGCCTTGAAATAAGTAATCTGAAAATGAAACTTACCTAAATCAAAAAGGAGAAATTATATTTTTCATATTTACCACACCGTAAATAGAAAACATAGTAAATGAGAGAAATTTAACAAATCTAACACATCCATCCATCCCTAGCATATTCTCTCCCAATTTAGCTACTCTTTGGAATGGAAAATGTCTTATGACCAAAGCTCCCTGGATAATTCTAAGGGTCTGATCCATATTGGGACTCTTCTTATATGCTCCTCCAGTTGCATGCAGAGGCATACCCGAATGCCATCGGCAGGTGACAAGGGATCTTCCCTGCAAGCCCTTTAAGCCCTCCTTGGCATTATGACTTTCATATGATCCTTCGAAGATGTACTCAAATATCAGATTTGGCACTGGGGGCCATTGGGCATTCAAAGCCTCAAGCATGAACCTGTACTCCATTTTCTTGTCCCTAGTGTCTCCTGGGAACCGCCCTAGGACCGTCCAACGCATCCGTTCCATGAGTTATGTTTGTATCTATTGGCTGAGACTATTACCCGAGGACGAGAAGGCCCTGGAAGACCATCACCACTCTCGTCCATTCTCGCACCTGAGGTTGGTCCCCTCTCACCACCATCGCCCAAGAGGCAGCTGCAACTTTTCCCTTGAAGTCCCCCCAACCCACCATAGAGTACACCCAGCTCAATTTGACCTTGCTGCAAGAGATGTCACCCGTGGGTTTTGAACTTGAAACATCCTGTCAACTTGGTGACATTCACAATTCACCCCTACCAGATGGGTTCCAAATGTTTGATTTAACACTTGAAAAAAGTAAAAAAAAAAATAGGTAGACGTGAGAACAAGTATGTTACACTTTATAACCCAGTGAAATACATTAAACTAACTTCATCCAAATGGTGGAACTCGATCTAGTTGAATTTGGATTGAATTGAATTGGAATTCGGTGTGGTGCGTATAAATGCAAGCGCACCCAAGTTGAAAACAAGTCTCAACTTCAAACTATATCCAAATGGGTTCAAGTCAGCACCAAGTGAATATGGGTTTTGCAGGATTATGTATTTTCAAGTTAGATATATGTAAACATGGACCTAATTGAGTCAGAATATGCATTACGCAAAAGTGGGTCTTTGTTTAAACCTAAGTATATACGTCTAGTTTAGGACTAGGTGAAACTCAAATTGATCTGAGTTAGTTTGACTTGAAACTAAGTTGCAAATAGTAGGCTCAAACCAAGCTTAATTAGGTTAGCCCAGCCTATGAGAGAGAGAAAGAGAGAGAGAGAAATAAGAAAAATCCAACTTTTATGATAGGGTATGGGACGTGTGAACGAAAATCCTATGATCCATGTCCATCTTTGGAAATCTCTTGCAAGAATCAAATGCAGCCTTAAGCACCATTCATCACCATTAGAGCAAAACACTCACCAAATTGTGTGGTGATGTGAACCAAGAAGGGCCAAGCTATGCTGCAAATGTAGGCCAACACAATGAATTTATCCTTGAACAAAATTGGAACATCGCGTTTTTCAATACCCTGTTGTCTTAAGACGACTTTAACGTGTTTTTATTGTTATTAGTACTTTTGATTTTTTATATATTAGACCTTTGAATATGTGAAGAATTTTTTTATACTTAAAATTTATTTATCACGAGATATTCTCCTGCGAAATAAATCCAGAGTCTGTAATTTTCTACTATAAGGCCTGAATAGTGACGTTAATGTGTTTTTTTGTTTCTTCTTCTTTTTTATGAAGAAGATTGAGTTAGGCAAGACCCCTACGTACCATTTCAAAGGTTGCCTTAATTAGATCTTGCACTCATAGTGACAAATAATGCGTGAATTTTGAAAATAGCATGAAAATCTCATGATATTTTCTCAGCCGCTTCAACCAGTCAAAATATCACAATATCTTGAAAATATTGCAAGATCTTAGTTTTTTGTATAATAATGCCAGAGTTTTATCACAATATTTGCATTTTTATTGGTCGTGTATAAAACTAACCTTTTATTTTTATGTATTTCACCATTTATTCATTTACATATATTTTCTCAAGTTTTTTAAAATTATTCTATTTCAACCATGATGAAAAACAAGAGATATATAAAAAAAAATTGCAAAATTTCGTGAGATATTGACTGCCGTTATTTTACAGTTTAAAACTTTTGAGGATAGCATGGTAGGTCTATAGACTCTATACACTGCACTTTCCTAGGGATGGCAGTGGACTGGGGGGAAACAGAGCCCCATCCCCATCTGGCCCAGTTTGAACGGAGGATGGAGGACATGAAACGAGGATGGAGGCAGGGATGAAGGTTAAAATCAAATTCTGTGCATAGAGGCGGGGATGGACTTACACTCTTCCCAGTCCCGATCCCCGCCTTGCTCTGTCCCCAATCCTTCTTTAGGGATGGCAATGGACTGAGGGGAAATGGAGCCCCACCCCGCCTCACCCTGTTTGGATCAGGCTGGAGGACGGGGATGAAGGTTAAAATCAAAACCCGTGCAGGGATGGAGGGTGGGATTTCGAGATGGGGCAGGGTGGAGACCTTGTCCCCAAAGGCGTAGCTGGGGGGGGGGCAGTCCTGCCTCCCGAAACAGTTAAATTTTTTATTTTATTTTTAAAAACACAGTCCTAGCCCAGCCCTGATTCCAATTGAAATAGATTTTTATCCATTTTTGTAGCCTAGCCCAGCCCTGACTGCAGCAAATAGTTTGATTCGTCCATATGAAATAGATCTTTATTAATAATTGTAGCCATTTTTTATTTTATCTCAAAAAAAAAAATTTGGGGGCGCTGCCCCCGAAACCCCGACTATCACACAAAAAAATTTTTTTTTTGCCACACCCCTGTTTGCCCCCCCCCCCCCTCCCTCACATGAATCCTAGCTACGCCACTGATTGTCCCCCGCCCTTGCCCTGGTCCACTGCCATCCCTGCACTTTCCCCACTATATTGGCACAGTTTTTAGTTCAAAAAGCTTGGACCACCTTGAAATATGAGTGTTTCCAGTCCATACCGTCCAAATGACAACCCAAACCTGTTTGCCATTTAGAGTACTTGCATACTGGTAGGGATGCAAACGGTTTGGATCCGGAACAGCTAAATACATAAGAATTTGGATAGGAACAGCCAAAAATGGCAAAACTCCCATCATGGATCCGACCCATTTGCATCCCTACATAACTGATACAGTGTGTGTGTGGGTGGGGAGGAGTTATGTCTACTCTGGAAAATAAAGTATTTGGAGGGATTTGTCCACTTACTGCACGTGACAAAGACACGGGCGAGGAATCCATCCCCTCCATTTCCCATTACAAAAGAGCAGGAATTGCAATGGTCTGCGTGAATTCTTTGGATCAAGTACCGGAAAGGGCCCAAAAATCATTAAAAATTATTGATCTGATGATGATGATGACAATGATATTGCATGTTGGCTATTCTCACCTTGTCTTTGGTTCGTAAAAATGTAGAGGATCATGGCCTTAATGCTTTAAGTATAGGGCGATGCTGTTGGTATTGTGTACCTGAAAGTGGGCCTGCTCATGACAGGCTTCCTGCTCATCGCAGTGCAACCACAGTTTTTTAATTTTTTTATGATGAGGAACCATCACCGAGGAAAACCTTAGGTGGGGCCCCACCACCACCCTACCTTACGTGGCCCACCTATGAAAGCTACGGACACACCGGTGTGCAAGCGGGGTTTGATGCAGTGCCTTAATCTCAGCACCCTCACAACCACCCCTCTGGGCCATGCGGGCAACCTCCACCGTGGTGGTGCAGCTGCAGTTGTTAGACCTTATATATAATCGGCTTAGCTCAACACTCTAGAAACCATGGTTGTGCATGGGGCAAATGTGCAAGTTTTATTTAGGCCAACTGATACTGCTAGTGCATGTACATTGACTGTGTGCGTGAAGGCTACCCCTTCCACCTAACAAGCAATCAAAATACACACACATAGGTATTTTGAACAGGAATCATCTTATCCCCCCAAAGTAAGGTCACTCATTAGAACCCCTCAAAAGTAATAATTTCAGGTGTTTTCTCCTTTATCTGAATCCATGGATGTGTTTATCATTAATTACTTAGTTACTAAAAAAGATGTTTTAGATTGATTTGATGTAGTGAAAAAACTTGAAGATTTAACCACCAAGTTTTAGTGTGATGTCATCTAATTAAACAACACATATATATGAGCATGAAAAATACCTAATGTAATATAAGTTTTTTACTGAGTAAATTGTGGTAAAACCGGAAACTATGATTTTCTATGGGCCCTAACAAGCAACCTAACTTTTTAATGGTAGGATGATCTCTCTCTCTCTCTCTCTCTCTCTCTCTCTCTCTCTCTCTCTATATATATATATATATATATATATATATATATATATATATAGAGAGAGAGAGAGAGAGAGAGAGATTGATGAAAGAATAATCAATTAATGATGGCACTCAACATTTAATAGAGGGAGCAGGTTATCCTTGAATTGCACTATAAAATGTTTTGTGTGTGTGTGTGTGTGTGTGTGTTTGTGTGTTTGTGTGTGTTTGTGTGTGTGAGGGAGCAGGTTATCCTTGCACTATACAAAATGTAGTGTCTGCGCACACACAGGTATGTGTATAGAGAGAGGGGGTTTGGGACGGATGTGTTACTGAATCTGTGAATGGTGCGTCTTGTTCAACACCATAGGATGCACACTAGCTCTCACAGCGTTGGATCAACAAGATCATCAGCCTTGCTGATAAAGGCAGAATCTGACGGGCTGAATGGATTTATCTCACCAACTCTTTGCCTATTTATTCGGTAAGATTAGGTAGATGTAACATCAACAAGGATGCCCTTATTGTTAGACAAATCCCAGAATTGAAAATTTTCTTTTTAAAGTTTGAAAGTTTTGTTAAAGATTTAGGCAATTTGGCCAATCTAAGCGCTTTCCATTTTGGGCTACGGTTGCCATAACACTACCACGAAAGTTAGGTGGCAATCTGCCATTTCCCAGGGTTAATTAATGGAAGGCTAACAGGATTGCCGGAATTACCTCCTGATCAAGGACAACAAGGATCATGATATTTTGAAATGTGTCTATCAATTTGACCTTCCACTCCAATGAAAAAACGAAGCCGGATTATGTGCAATAACATTGCACAAACTCAATGTGCCGCTGCATCTGATCACCCTCCATCTCCTGTTGTAAGCCTGTCAGAGTGGGGCCCAACAGCAGATGGAGGGTGATCAGGTGCAGCAGCGCATTGCATTTGTGCAATGTGATTGCACCTGACCCCAGTTCATGAAGAACCATAAATTTTAGTTGAAGTCCTTCCCGCTGCCTCTCAAGTGCGTACTTTCATGTAGAGAAAGGAAGATGAGCATCTCAAGGTGTACTTTCATTGTAGAGAAAAGGAGATGCCAATGCCGTTCATTGTTCTTTTCCATATGAGAGAGAGAGAGAGAGAGAACATACTGTTTTTCCTAAATCTGATTTATTTTCTTGCCTAAGCCTAATTTAAATGTGGAATAGAAAAAGGAACTATTCTTCATCTTGACTTTGGTTTTCCCTAGAGTAGGGGTCATATCTGAAAACTTTTTAACCAAACAGTCAACAATGTAAAAGATTAAAATGCACTTAAATTTCCCCTCTGAAAAAGTTGGTATTCTATATTCACACAACTTCACAAACGCGCGGGCGCACGCACGCACACACACAAATTCAAGACAAGTAATTTTCACGAGGTTCAAAGTTCAAACACCAATCTATCTTTGACCACTAATTTGTCACTTTCCATTCAAAAAAAAGGGAAAAAAAGAAAGAAAGACTGCAACTCTTCCCAAAGACCAATTATGCCATTTTCTCAGCCATCTTCTGCGGTGGCTGAGTTGTCTCTGACATCACCACCTTGCCCATCACCTTTGACTATATTAGGCCCCCCTTGGAAAAACCAAAACCACCCATGAAAAATTCTCTCAAGTTCTTTTCCCAAGTAAATAAACTGTACCAGCTTACATGGAGCCATATTACAGTAAGATCTGTTTTTTTTTCTTTGAAAGAAAAATATTACAGTGAGACCAATCACACATTGGCTGATCTCAATCCAAAAAGACTTAAGAATCTTCAAGAGCATATGGTTAAAGCAAGAAAAGATGAAGAAAAAGGAAATATTGCATTTAATATATTTACATTTTACAATCTGTTTTGGGGCGTGATTTCTAAGGCTTCTGGGTAACTCTTTTGGGTGCCTTTGGATCTTACTTTCTTTTTTGTCTTGATTCCAAACGCACCACTGAATCTATTAGCATTCCTTTCCGACTCTCTAATGGTCTCTAACTTGGGTTTCCATTGTTGAGACCTATAACCAACCAACTGAGTATAGTCCTTCTGCAACTCTGGAGTGGTGCACACCTTCCCCTTGGGCTGTTCTTTTTGTTGTTGCTTCTGTTGCTGTTGTTGTTGCATATCTTCTTTCTTGACTTTTCCTTCTTCCATGAGCTTGGCGATAAACTCATCGGAGACCCTGATCTGAAGCGAGCCCTCTGGCGTCTTGAATATGTCGAAGGGTCGAATGCCCGCAACGTTTTTAACTAATCTTGAGGAAGAAGAAGCTAAAGAAGCCAAAGTGACGAAGGAGAGAACGGATTGAAAGAAATGCTTGGGGAGGAGGAAGTACTGATGCCCCAGTTGGAGTTCTTCATCGTCAGAGAGTGCAGGGATCTTCTGGCCGATGTGGAAAGAATCAGAGTGGCATATAAGGTGCTTAGGGAATTCCAGCATCAACTCGGACGCTTTCACCCGCCTGTGGTAGACCTTAACGACTCCATCTGATTGAATGAGCTTCACTGTCCTGACTAGGGGCTCGGAAGTAGGCAACTGCAGACAAGAGGCGTGGTTGCCCATCACCTGGAAACACCATGAGAGCATCTGGATGTTCAAAAACTTAACACCCATAATGGAAGATCCACTCTAGACGCTAAGGAACATGATCTCTGAAGGATCTCCAATGGAAGAAAAACAGTCAAGGAAGAGATGCAAGGGAGGAGGGGGTGCGTGTTTTCATCTCCTCTTTTCTTTGGGGGTAAGTTTCGTGGATGGTTCGTGGGGGAGAATCTATAAATAAATGAGGTTAGGGTGCTTTTTAAGAGAGAGAGACGTGGGATTCGGGGATAGTGTGGCTCTGCATACAGTCAATTCCACAATTGGCTGTTTGACTGCTCTTTTCACGTTGGGGTATTTTTTAAGATCCGAATCTACACCCCTCTGGTCTTCAACATTGACGGCGTGCAAGGCCAAGAATTAGTTTAAAAACCAATAAAGAAATAATCAAAGCCAAGCACAGCACAGGCCTAACCGACCGGTGCGGTGCACGAGGGCACCCTCACATTTTTCCATTCTTGCGTTCACAAATATATAAACATGATCCAAGAGTCGATTCCTACTAAAGGGAGCATGCTAAACACATCCGACGGCTCATATCTATCATAAAATACTTCAGACTATGAGGCCTAAACCGAGCATAATGAAAACAGTGGGCCTAATATATATATATATATATATATATATATATATATATATATATATATATATATATATATATATATATATATATATATATATATATATATATATATATATATATATATATATATATATATATTAGACCTTTAAAGGAGGAATCTCGCAGCAGTAGCTTGAAACAACAACAAAAAGAAAATGGAATGCTTTTTGGGGGTTTGCTTCAGGAGAGCTTCATATTCTTGTTCTATTTTTGTATGCCGAGCACTCCTCTTTATAGGCTGCTTTCTCTCTTAGATTCCCTCAAGGGGGTGAGCAGCTGCGTCAGTTGGGAGAGGATTTCGTAGGACTAGAATTTTGATAAGCATGCTTTATAAAAACAATCTACGGTTCATCCACGAACGAGCTCTTGTTTGTGGATGAAACTGGTCTATGCGGTTTATGGCCACATAGACTATCAACTCCTTCTTAGCCATAAATTTGTTGGGTTTGCTCTCACTTTTGTGGGGTTTTCCTTAGAGATTACGGTTTTTCCTTTTTAAGGATTTTCATCATAATCATAAATATCTTAAACCTATATGAGCAACATGTTTTGAAAATAGATCTTCAGGGATTCCTTTTGTTAGAGGATAAGCTATATCATGTCTGATGTTGGTAGATAATCAACAATTATCTCATTTCGCTCAATCATTTCATGTGTGTAATGGTATTTTACCATTATATCCTTGCTTTTTTAGCTATCAACTCTACTTTTCATTAAGGAAATGATAGCCTGATTGCCACAAAATAGTTGCACAAGTTCAACTTCTAGATTTAGTTTTAAATCATTTATGAACCTACTGATCCAGACTGCAAATGTCATGATTGCATTACACGCGATATACTTAGCCTCTTAAGTATGATGAGCCACACAGCTCTGTTTCTTACAGGATCATGCAATAGCTCCTCCTCTAAAGAGGAAGATGTAGCTAGAGGTATATTTGTTGTCATCTTTGCATCCTGCAAAGTCAGCATCAGAATATCCAATTAAATCAAGGTTGACAGCTTGAAAGCTTAGTTGTAGGCCTTTAGAGCCTTTTAAGTATCAAAATATTCTTTTCACTGATTTCCAACGAGGACAACCAGGATTACTTTGATATCTACTTACAAGACCAACAACAAAGCTTATATCCGATCTTGTACACAACATAAGATACATTAGGCTTTCAACAACTTGAGCATATGGTACGTCCAGTTTTTGTTGGCCTTCTGATAGGCAGTTACTTTTACTCAAATTTACTCATTTGGCAACAGAAGTACCAATGGGTTTTGAGTCATGCATTCTATATTTCTTTAAGATATAATCAATGTATCTTTCTTGATTTAAGCTGAGAATTTTTTATTTTTTGTCTCAGGTAATTTTAATGCCTAGAATATATGAGGCTTCACCCATATCTTTCATTTTAAAGTTAGTATACAACCACCTTTTCAAGTTAGCTATCATTTCATTATTATTCCTGATTAATAATATGTCATCTATGTATAACGATAGAATGGAAAAGTGACTCCCACTTTTCTAAACATACACACAGTGATCTAATTGATTTGCTACATACCCAATCTTGGTTATTGCATTATGAAAAGCTAAATACCACTGTCTTGGTGACTGTTTAAGTCCGTATAAAGATTTTTTCAACTTGTATACTTTATCACTATGTGTGACATATCCTTCTGACTGAACCATATAAATGGTTTCTTTTAAGTCGCCATTCAAGAAGGCAGTTTTTACATGCATCTGCCATACATCAAGATCGAAGAAAGCCGCTATGGACAAAATTATTCTTATGGATGCAAACTTGGCCACTGGTGAATAGGTTTCAGTGTAATCAATTACCTCTTTTTGAGAAAAAACCTTTAGCAACCAGTATAGCCATAAATTTTTTCATGGTTCCATCATATTTGTATTTTTTCTTTATGACCCACTTGCATCCAACAGGTTTTCTTCCTTCCAGGAGATCAATCAATTCTCAGACCTTATTTTTTTCAATAGATTCTATTTCCTCATCGATTTCTTCCATTCTAAAGCTTTATGAAATTTTATTGCATCAGAATATGACAAGTTATTGATCATTTCATTCAGGTCTACTGAGTAACATAACTTCTCTGACAAAAATACATAGTAATCATCCAAATAGTATGGAAGTGCTCTAGACCTTTTATGACCACTCATTCTTTGAGAAGTAGGGGGATCAGAATCAGTAGGTTCATTGCCTGACTGTTCCACAGTTGGTTTATTACCAGATTGTTCTGCAGTTGGTTCATTGCCTAACTGTTCATCATCATCTAGTAAATCAAACAAGTTTTCATCTTGATCACTGGATTCTTTATTGAGTTCTTCAAGAAACTCTACATCTCTACTTTTGATCAGTCCCAACCTTTGATGATATAACTTATCACCTTTTGATCCTTTAGGATAACCAATAAAAATGTATCTAGCAGATCTATTGTCCAGTTTATCCATAGTAGGATCTAGAATCTTAGCATGTGCTACAAATCCCCATCTTTTGAGATGGGCTAAGTCTGGTGTCATACCAGCCCATCTTTTGTATGGTGCGGTTAGAACAGCTTTGCAGAGCATACGATTCATTGTATACATAGTTGTACTCATAGCTTCTTCCTAAAATACTTTGGGTAACTGTGCACCTGCCAACATGGATCTGAACATGTTCAAGAGTGTTCTGTTACATCTTTCAGCAACACCATTTTGCTGAGGTGTTCTTGGCATGGTTTTTTGCCTGTCAATGCCAAGATTTTCACAAAACTCATTGAATTCATTAGAGGTGTATTCACTGCTTCTATCTGACCTTATTTTTTTTATGTTTCTACCAAGTGGTCTTTCAACTTCACTTTTATATATTTTTAATTTCTCGAGTGCTTCAGATTTTTTTCTGATAAGATATAAGTATTCATACCTCAAGAAATCATCAATGAATGTTATATAGTATAACATGCCACTATGAGTTTGGACCCTGAATGGTCCACAAATGTATGTATGAACTATTTCTAATAGTTCATTAGCTTGCACAACATTTGATGGAAAGGGTTTTCTTGCCATCTTTCTATACATACAAGACTCACATTTTTCAAAGTGAGACTCATTAAATGCAGAAATAATGCCTTGTTGGGTCATTTTCTTTATTTTTTTAATACTTATGTGACCTAATCTTTTATGACATGTATTTATATCAATGCTAAAGACACTATCAATATAAACAGAAAGAGTTCCTTTATTGTCACATAGTTTGAACATATTATGTTCTTTTACGTATTTGCCCTCAAATAAGACTCTTCCATGTTTACCCACAGTGACCTTTCCTGAGACAAACTTGACCTCAAACCCTTTTCCAGTGAGGGCTGACATAGACACTAGATTCTTTTTCATAGAAGGTACATACAGAACATCATTAAACAGGACACTTGTTCTATCAATATTTAACCTATAGGATCCAAATCCTAGCACATCGCAATAGGAATTGTTTCCCATATAGACTTTATGTTCATCAGATTTCAGCTCTTTTAGATCCACATCACCATCGGTAGTCTTGGCTATATGACGAGTAGCGCCTGAGTCTACCCACCACCCTGAAAGCTTCTTATTCGCAAAGTGGCATTCTGACACAACACAAACAACCTCTTTGTTGTCATTTTTCTTATGGTTGTTGTTGTTGTATCGATTATTCTCATAAGTCATGTTGTTTGAAATCTTCAATCTGCAGTTTCTCTAGATATGGCCCAATTTTCCACACTTGAAGCATTTGACTTGGGAGTCGTTGTTCCTTGAGGTTTGTGAAACTTTGAGCCCTGTCCTTTGTTGAACTTATCATTTCTTTTTTTGTAAAATTATTGATTTTAAAAGGTACTCGACTACAAGTGGGTGTCTATTGGGCAATCAACAACTCAGGTTTTTTCGCTTAATTTGTTCATGTGTTCTTGTTCTATAGCTAACTGCAAGGGCAACTCTGTTAGTTTAATATTTTTGGAGTTTAACCTAAGGGCAGTAGTTACCATCTTCCAGGAGGATGGTAGGTTTTTCAGGATAGTGAATACTTGCATACGGCCTGGGATAACATTCTCGGCTATGGCTAGGTCTTTAGCCATGACTAACATCATATTTAGATGGTCCACTACACTCTCATTTTCTTTCATTCTATATGAGTTATATTGTTGTAACAGTAGCTGGATATGAACCTCAGATATTGTGTCATATTTTGCAGTAATTGCTTTCATCATATCCTTTACTGAGGTGAAGTTTTCAAACACCCTAATTAGGTCGTCATCCATGTATGTAAGCATGATTATCCTAGCCATTAAGTCATCTTTCAAAAACTTTTTATATTTGTCTTTTTCGTCCTTAGTTGGGGGTTCTTCAGGTTTAGATACATGGGCATTTAGGACATACTCTAGACCTTCTAAGGTAAGGGCTAAGGGTATACATCTTTTTAAGATGGCAAAGTTCAATCCACTCAATTTGTCAATTTTGGCTAGTTCAGAAAAGCACACTCAACTAACCATTTTCTTAAGACTATTGATTTTGACAAGTTCAACAAATTCAGACAAAAGAAAAGCAAAAAATTAATGAATTAATCCATGACTTAAAAGAAAACTTAGAAGAGCACACTCTCATAGAAAAAACCCGCCGCTTTATGTATAATTTTTTGTTTTATATTTTTTTTCGATAAACCTCTTTCTGAGATTTTCAAAAAAAAATAGGTACTCAGAAGTAAATTCTTAAAAACTAAAATGGTTTTTGAAATTTCAAAAAACCGCAAACCATGTTTTGCAATTTCTGAAAAGAAAAGAATGCGGGATAAAATGTTTTAAACTTTAACCCAATTTTTAAAATACTCAAAAATTTCAGGGTGAAACTGAAATTTTTCATAACCGGGTATAAAAAACCATTTTTGAGATTTTTTTTAGATTTCTTTCGCTGGCGCTCTCTCCTCTCTCGACCGACTTCAGGGCGATAGCGTCGCTGTTGGTCTTTTCGGTCGATCCCGACGACCCTCCGACTTGCTGGAGGCTTGGGTTTGTAGATCCGGTTGTAGGCTTCTATTTTCTGAGTATTTTGATGTTTTTCTCTCTTTCCTCTCTCGGTTTCTTTGAGGTACAGGTCTGCCAGAGATTTTTTCGGTAATGCTTTGGCTCAATGGAGGTTTTGGGTTTGTAGATCTAGTTGCAGGCTTCTATTTTCTTATTGTTTTGATGTTTTTCCCTCTTTCCTCTCTCGGTTTCTTAGAGGTACAGGTCTGCCAGAGATTTTTTTGGCAATGCTCCAGCTCAACGGAGGTTTTGGGTTTGTAGATCTGGTTGTAGGCTTCTCTTTTCTGAGTGTTTTAATGTTTTTCCCTCTCTCGGTTTCAGAGATAGAGGTCTGTCAGAGATTTTTTTGTCAACTCTCTGGCTCAATGGAGGTTTTGGGTTTGTAGATCTGGTTGCAGGCTTCTATTTTCTGAGCCCCAACCTTAGACGGCTTTGGTAAAAACCCTGTTTTCCGTCTGCCTGTATTTCTCTGTGTTGTTATTTTATTTTATTTTCTTTTAATGAGCTTTCCAGTAGTGGGTTAAGGCTCAGTATGCCGGTGGTTGTCTTTCAGCCGGCCTTAGGGGTTTTATGGATACGCTGGTGGTTGTCTACCAACCAGGCATT